>NW_018164801.1:947784-961840 GCF_001263595.1 Phalaenopsis equestris
TATATATATATATATATATTAGTGAGCTAAAATCCATTTTTGGCAGTTATAACTTTGGCAAAATAGTCTTGAATTTTTTGACATTTGCCAAATAAATAAAAGCCTTATCATGCAAACCGGCAAGGCTTAAACCATCAACCACAAAGAAAGTTATAGAAAAGACAAAGCTTGTTTACTTATTCTTGTTGACTTTTTTTAATTTTCATTATTAGTTTTTTTTTAATTAAAATTATACTCCTCAAATAATTATTTATATATTTCTTTTTCTTAATTTTTTAATGCTTAGTACTCCTTAAGTTTTTTTTATTGTTCCACTTGATTTAATCTCTTTATTTTTATTTTAAGAAAATGTTTATTTAAGGAGCATAACATTCAAGGTATATTTTATGAAAAAATATTCTTGTCACATGGTACATCATTGTCAATGTGTTCATAAGTTTTAATGTTAAAATATCATCTTCTAAATTTCAACTTCATTTAATGGGGGTTAGGTGGAATTGAGCTCATTTGAGAAGACATGAGGAGTACAATAAAAAAAATGATTCAATTAATTAAAATTTTAATTTAGAGCGTCAAAATTCTATAGCATATGTTGAGAAATCACACTAATAATCACAAGAACATAAATGAAGGAAACAAGAAAGAAGAGAACATAGGGATTTAACAAGATTCGGCAATGCGTCTACGTCTTCGGGAGCAAATAACGGCGGTTCTTGATTTCTCAAAGCAAAGTTCTCCCTATTAGAGTCACAAACACAATATATATATTATATATCTAACTCTTGGTACAATTACAAAATTACTAAAAAGTATTGCAGGGCGTTGCCCCTGCACCCCCAACCCACTTAACGATGCTCCCCAAATTGGACATATGTTTCCGCTGCACTCCACTCTGCTTACGAGCTCTTCTCCGCTCCATCATCTGTATATGCATCATGCCTAACAAACTTCAATTGTCTCATTCAAGCTTTACTAATTGTAGTTTGTTTAATAGCATTGTTAATGCTAATTGGGGGGAAAAGAGGTGTTTCAATTGTCTCAGTTAAAAAGAACTTGTTCTCCTCCGCTCCAGCAGAGTGATTTTTAAGCGGGGCCCTTTACTTTCATGGCACCCAATTCCTATATATCTAACACCTACTCATTACTTTTACATTTATACCACCCAATTATTCAAATTTTCATAAAAAAATGGCACCATTTTAACTTCCAAAATGTGATGTACACTTTTTCATACAAAGGTGAAGAGGGCATGTATGTAAAGTTTGATTTTTGGGTGTTAGATATGTAAATACATAGGAGTTGATCAAGATTTTTTCAAGGGTTTACGACTCTCAGGATGACTAACTACGAAAGCTTACCCTTGTAAGGATACTAGGTCCATACTTAAAATAAACCATGCCCCTTTCAGACTGGGGAAAAATTTGTTCGTAGGTCCATGACGTGATGAAACAATCACTTTAAAATTGGATCCATTGTAAGGTAGTGTTTTTGTCCTTCGGGATAATAAATTGTCCTGATGTCTTATTTGATCAGAAGTGAACAATTTTAGAACTTCTATAAAGCAAAGCCTGTGAGCATATATATATATATATATGCTTTTGTGACGCCAGCCGTGGCCTGTTGATAGAGTAACCTTTTGAAGGTCGGGTTCGAATCTCCCTCTAGCCAGTTTATCGATAGTGAGGTTGGTCCTTGAATAGTTAGACACATGAGGGTGGTTGGGGGCTCGTATAATAGCCTCCGGCCATTTTTTTGATATATATATATATATATTGTTAGATATGACTCATATATCATAAATGGACAGTGCTAAATCAGGAGCGGAGCAGAGCGGAAGATTCTGTCTAAATCAAGGGAGTTTCCTTATGTGGGTTGGGGGTGTGGTACAAGGGTAATTTGGTAATTATATATTGTACCCATTGTTTCATTTTTATGTGTTTTCTAGGGTTATAAATTAGACTTGTATGTAACCTTAAGGATTATCTCTGAATTTTGTACTTTTTCTGAATTAGTAAAAAGCCGCTACTCTGCTCCCGATGATATAGGCATCTTTGTCGAACCTCGTTAAAACTAAATCTCTGTGTTCTTATGGATTTGTGTCGATTGCTATTTTTCTTCGCCCTTAATTTCGCAACAAGTGGTATCAGAGACAGATTCGAGGGCACAAAAGAAATAAAAGAAATTTTTTGGCGGCGAAGATTTTGGCCGAGGATTTTTAGGCTAGGGCAGAAGAGCAATCTCGGCGGTTCGGAGTAGGAAGAGCAAGCCTCGGGGAGGTGAATCACGGCGGCAGTAGTATTTTAGCGAAGGCTTCAACGTCATTGGGAGGATCTCAGTATTTCATTACCTTTATTGATGATTTCTCCAAGAAAGTTTGGGTGTGATTATTTAAGCAGAAATATGAAGTATTCTCTAAATTCAAGCTGTGGAAAGCTGAGGTAGAGAACCAAACTAGCAGAAAAATCAAGTATTTGAGGTCTGATAATTACACAGAGTACACAGCTTCGTAGTTTCAGAAGTTTTGTGAAGAGCATGAGATTCAAAGACATTTTTCAGTGCGTAAGACACCACAGCAGAATGGTATAGCAGAAAAGATGAACATGTCCTTAACTGATAGGGCAAGATGCTTGAGACTGAATGCATGGCTTTTTAAGAGTTTATGGGCAGAGGCTGTAAATATGGCATGCTATCTCATCAATAGATTGTCTCGAGCATCATTGGGTGGCAAGGTCGCATAAGAGGTATGGACAGGCAATCCAGTTAAATTCGATCATTTACGAATTTTTAGTTGTCATGCTTATGTGCATGTACCTGGAGATGAAATGTTCAAACTTGATACAAAATCCAAGCAGTGCATCTTTCTGGGCTACAAGAAAGGTGTGAAAGGATACAAGTTTTGGGATCTGATTGCAAAGAATATTATGATCAACAGAGATGCAGGTTTTGATGAGCAGTTTATGTTACAGCAGAATCAAGACAAGGTGTCAGAGAAGAGTTCCAGTTCAGATGCAGTGCAGATGAATTTAGAACAACAGCTAGTAGCTTCTGAGATAGAATTATAATATAGCTTTTGAGGTGTTCAAATCCAACGCCTGGTGATTCTATTACAGATGATCTGCAGAATTATTATCTAGTCAGAGATAGACAAATACACACCAATGTAAGGCCACCTAGCAGATTGAGTTATGAAGGCTTAGTCTCATGTGCACTTCTCATCAACAGCGATGATCCAACCACTTTTCAAGGAGCTATCACTAGCCAGGAGAAAGAGAAATGGATGGGTGCAATGGTTGAGGAGATGGAGTCTTCGCAGAGAAACTGCACTTGGGAGTTAGTTCAGCTTCCAGAGGGAAAGAAGGCTATTGGGTGCAAATAAGTCTACAAAAGGAAACTAGCAGTATCAGAAAAAGAATGGGAAAAGCTTAAGGCTCGACTGGTAACAAATGGATTTTCACAGCAGAAGGGGATAAATTATGATGAAATAGTTTCTCCTGTGATCAGACATACTTCAATCAGGGCAGTGCTGACATTGGTAGCTATTTGGGATTTGCATTTGGAGCAGATGGATGTTAAAACTACTTTCTTGTGGAGGAGCAGATTTACATGCCTCAGCCACAAGGGTTCACTCAACCTGGACAGGAGCATCTGGTTTGCAGGTTAAAGAAATCGCGGTATAGGTTGAAACAGTCTCCAAGACAATGGTACAAACGGTTTGTCTCCTACATGATTCATATTGGCTACAGGCGATGTGAGTATGATTGTTGTGTTTATGTAAAGAGCTTTGATGATGGTTCTATTATTTTTCGTTTTCCTGTTACTGTATGTTGATGATATATTGATTGCTGCAAAGAATATGAATGATGTCCGTGGTTTGAAAGCTTTATTGAGCCAGGAATTTGACATGAAAGACTTGGGTCCTACAAAGAAGATTCTTGGAATGGACATTCATCGAGACAGAGGCTCAAGACGATTATGTTTATCTCAACGAGGTTATGTTGAGAAAGTGCTGGAAAGGTTTGAGATCAGCAAAGCAAAGCCTGTGAGCACTCCTTTGGCAAATCATTTTAAGCTTTCTTCATAACAGTGTCCTAAGACAAATACAAAAATGGAAGACATGACAAAGGTTCCATATGTCAGTGCAGTTGCTGCTTAATGTATGCAATGGTATGTACTCGTCCTGATTTGGGTCATGTTATTAGTAAATACAAGACTAAACCTGGAAGGCGACATTGGGAAGCAGTCAAGTGGATTTTCAGGTATCTGAAAGGTACTGTAAGACATGGAATTATTTTTGGCAGTTAGCAGAATGATCCTTCAGTTGTGGGGTATGTTGATTCAGAATATGCTGGTGATTTGGATGGCAGAAGGTCTACAACTGGGTATGTGTTTACTCTTGGTGGAGGGCATATATGTTGGAAATCAACAATTCAGTCTATTGTGACACTATCTACAACTGAAGCTGAGTACATGGCAGTAGCTGAAGCTGCTAAAGAAGCCTTATGGCTTACTGGGCTAGTAAGGGACCTGGGTGTTGAGCAAGGTGGAGTTCAGTTGCATTTTGACATTCAGAGTGATATTTATCTAGCTAAGAACCAAGTGTACCATGCAAGAATCAAGCACATTGATGTTATACTGCAGAGAATTGATTGATTCTGGGGAGATACTATTGCAGAAAGTTCATACTGATGAGAATGCAACTGATATGTTGACCAAGCAAGTTACCATCAACAAGTTCTTGCATTGTTGGACTTGTTGAATGTCTGCAGTTGCTAGAGAGCATGGTGGCCCAACCCACTTCTGATATGAAGAAAACTCCATGACGTATTTCTCCTAAGGGGCTGGATATTCGCCAAGGTAGAGATTTGCTAGATATGGCTCATATACCATAAATGGACAGTGCTAAATCAGGAGCGGAGCAGAGCAGAAGTTCTGTCCAAATCAGGGAAGTTTCCTTATGTGGGTTGGTGGTGTGGTACAGGGGTAATTTGGTAATTACATATTGTACCCAAAGTTTCATTTTTATGTGTTTTTTAGGGTTATAAATTAGGCTTGTATGTAACCCTAGGGATTATCCCTGAATTCTGTACTTGCCGCTCTGCTCCCGAGGACGTAGGCATCTTTGTCGAACCTCGTTAAATCTCTCTGTGTCCTTCTGGATTTGTGTCGATCTCTGTGTCCTTCTGGATTTGTGTCGAACTTCATTATGTATTATGTATATATACATACATACATAATTTGTGTGTGTGCACGCGCGCGACTTCTTTTAGTGTTAAGTTAAAAAACTCAACATGCTAAATATTTCAGTGTAAGTTTCAAATGGGTTATATTGGACAATGTATAGCAATCATAGCATGACTTCTTTTAGATTATGTAAAATATGTTAGAAGATATTGTGTCGCATGAAGTTGGTGAATGGTTCTAAGGGTGAAGAAATTTTGAGCATATTAAATTTTGAGCATATTAGATCTTAAACCATAATATTGCTCCCTTTACTCTATGATATCATTGTTTCTAGGTGTGTTGAGGTTCATACAAAGAGAGGGACTAATAGCAATGTCTTTTATCTTTATTTTTTCTATAGTTGCTAACAATGCACGCACACACGCACACACGCACACACGCACACACGCACACACAGATATATGTATAACTATACCATCTGATAAATGAATTCAAGTAGCAGCGGCAACAACTCATTAGCAATGATCCTTTATTAAGAATATCATAACTTCAAAATCACAAGACCTTTACATATACAATAAACTGATGAAATAATACAAATATATAAACAATAATATGAGCTATAAAATTTTCAATCAAGCAAGAACAGGCACTGATGGACTTGCTGGAATGCATCTCTTGAAGCCTTTGAGCAATCCTAAGAGAGAATTCCTAATCTTCAGCTCCTGATTTACTGACATCGGAAGTCCTTCTTTAAGGCAAGTATCATACTCCTCCAAAACTGAAACAATATAGCTGAAATCTGGTCTTTTAGCTGGATTTGCTGACCAACAATTCTTAATCAGATTGTTAAGAACGGGAGAACAAGTTGTTGATAAGGGAGGTCTCAGATTCTGAAAAAAAATTTAAATATGTAATTTTAGGTGTTGTCTGAAAGGATAGAATCTAAAGTTGATACAGAAAACAGTAAGAAAATGAAAAAAATGGTTATGTTTGCATTATGCTGGAAAAGATGGGGGGGCATTTTAGTTTTATGGTGGTGAAGAACATTATTAAGATGGTAATAACAACATATTTTAAGATAATAAGTAATAAATTTTAACTTTTTTGCATCAGTTTGTAATTATAAAAACAATGTCATAAATGTAATTTGGATGAGGACTTTCTTGTAAGATTCATAGGAGTCAAATTTGGAACATATTCAGAATAAAACTTCAAAGATAAACAAAAGAAACTCATACAAATTCTGCACTGAATAGAAACTGTAAGACCCCTCAAGTCGCGGGTTTGAATTCCCTCTGGCACAGTTGGCCTTAAGGAGGTGGTACTTGAATCGTTATGCATATTAGGGGTGGTTGAAGACTAGTATAATAGCCTCTGGCCATTTTTTTTAAAATATATATGCATATATGAAGAAGTAAAACATATTGAATGAGATAAATGGTAGAAAAACATAAACTAATACCATATTGCATAATTCAAAAACATGCATAAACAAACCAAATAAAAAATGAAAAAAAAATAGTAGAAGATGAATAATAGAAATGTGCAATTCTAACTAAAAAGTAACTTTGAAATAACAAAATTTAAATCTCAAAACTAATATGAAAAGGCCCTAGTGACTGATCGAAGTAAGCAAAAGGGTGCCTTTATTTCACTGACTAAAAATAAATACTAAAGTAGCAATGACTTCAAACTCTTAATCATATAATTCATAAATTTGTATAATAAGAAACAAAATAAAAAAATGGGAAATTTACCCACACAATTATTTTGTATATGCATAAGTAACATCCAAAGTTTGATATTTACATTTATCACAACTTGTTGTCATAAACCTGTGCATGAAATGGTGAATTTCACTTTTAAAAAGGTAGCGATAGAGTTATTTTTTATGTGGTATTAATGCTTTGAGTGGTATGCATATAAATATAAATGTTTAGGTGTTAGATAGGTAAATACATAAGAGTTGTGTGGTATGTATGTAAATGCCCCAAAAATATATATATATAATGAAGCAAAAATACCTTCTCTGCAGCACCATAAGCAACCTGCACAGGAGTCATCCCTTGGAACGGAACAAGAGCTGTCGTAAGCTCCCACAACACAATTCCAAAACTGTAAACATCAACCTTTCTAGTATATGGCTTCTCCTTAATCATCTCCGGCGCCATCCATCGATAAGTTCCCATGTTACCTTTCGATTCTCTTAGCTGGGTTTCAAGGCACGAAGTCCCAAAGTCTGCAACTTTGACCCTCATTTCATCATTAAGCAGCAAATTATGAGACTTTAAGTCCCTGTGGATCACACCTTGTGAATGAAGATATTCCATTCCGCGAGAAATGTCTAGAGCTAAACGAAGGATTGTTTCTGTAGATAGTGAGTATGGCTCTTTCTTGTGAAGATACATTCTAAGAGTACCTTGGGACATGTATTCTGTGATGATGCAGTACATTGGAGGCTTTCTGGATGCTGCAATGAACTGAAAAATGGAGCCGGCCGATTTCTAATGGTTAATATATTGTGGTATTTAGTTGTTTTACAGCAAAATTTTAATGGTGAGTTAAAGTGGCAGCATTAGAATTTGTTCTTAGTATATGAAATATGAGATTTTACACACATACCACTATGTTCCTATGTATTTATGTCTATCACCTAATGTTTAGTTTTTACATACATATCATCTTGCCTATGCATGAAAAGAATTATTTCACTTTCCTAAAAGTTAAAATGATGGTATTTGTGATGTGATATGAAATATTCTGGTGATATTAATGCAAAGAGTAAAATTTTGTGGTTAGATATGTAAATACAAAGAAACTGGGTGGAGTGTCTGTAAGTGCCCACATATGATTCAGAAGAAAGCTTCGCAAATGTAAGTTTTTCATGACAACATGTCTTTGTGCATATTGTAAAGAGAGATGATTTATGTATTATGCTTGTTGGGGTCACAAATTTTGGAGTCATTTAGGATTGATGTAGTACTAATTTACTCAGAAAGAAAAACTGAGATCAGATGAGCTCCGTAAGATGCGAAAACCCCGCCAGAAGAGTCACCATGACAAATATGTCACTCCAAACATTTGACTAACCCACCTTCTAAGAGCCAACAACTCCCAATCCTCGATCAAGAGTAATGGATCTATATCCATCCTACAAATTAACTTTTGTAAGAAAAGCTATGATGCCTTGTACAAAAAAAATTTCCCAGATGGAAATGGCCAAACCTCCCTCCCAACAACATTTGTAAGAAATATTTTCATTTTATGTTGTTCTAATCCGACTTAAACCTTAGGCTTTATGTAGCCCACAATCACACCCCCTATATTTTTTTTATTAATCCTTACAAGCATGCTCCTAAATATGCTCAAGAAGTAAGACTCAAATATGGTTATTTTCCCTTTTATCAATGTTTGCCTTGGTTCAACTCTTCGAAATATTTAATCACGTAGAACTATTTCCATCGCTCTAAATTTTTTTTTTTTTGAAATGAACAAAAATCACTCAAAGAGTACTTTCAAATTTTCTTGAACATGGTTCATCAATCCCAAGAGTTGATTCGAAACTTCAAAATGTGATCTTCATGCAAGGAATTCATCATGAATGCTATTACACAACCTTAATGGAAGGGGCAATAACATTTCTGTAGAAGTTATCCGTCATGTTGAGGCCCAAATTATTGTTGACAAAGTTACCATCGTTCACAGATAATGATTCTCTCAAAGCTCAAAAATAAATGATTAACAATAGAAATTGAGTTAATCAATTAAGCACTACAACAATGGACAATCAAAAGATCTTAGAAATTTCTCAACAATAACCTTCACAACCGCAATAATTATTTTGCAATTTAGTTTCCTCAACATGCCATGTACACTACTCTAAGTTTCTAACATTTGGCTGTAGAAATGAAGTTCTATTAAAGAACACAGAAGCATATATAAAACATTCAATTTGTATCTAATAAAAGAAAGTTTTAAGTAAAACAAACCTGAACTATGTTTGGATGATAGAGGCGAGAAAGGAAAGCAACCTCAGACTTGAACTGCTTCTCCAGACTCTCACGTTTCTCAGCATCCTGATCGAGTATCTTCACCATCTTCACAGCCACTGCCCTCTGCTTATAAATCCCTCTGTAAATCCTACTGTGTGAACCAGAAGCAAACTTATTCCCTATAAAAAGTTGAGAGAGATCCGCCATCCATTCCTCTCTTTCCCCCCCATCATTTCCCTCCGAGCTCTCCGCATTCCCAGCTTCCAGCAACATCGACCATGACTCCAAACTATCCCACCTCTTCCTCTCCATTATATCCGCCTCCGAAGCCGGAGGTCTCCTCTTTGGAAATGTGGAAGATGAAGGAGAAGAAGAAGAGGGAAGTGAAGCAGGATCGAGCGGCGGCGGTAGGGATATACAGCCACCAGCCCTTCCTTTCTTTCCCAGCCATAAAGCCCCGAAGCAAGATCTCATCTTTATCAAGGATTTGGGAAGTTATATAGGCGTGGCTGAAGGAGAAGACAAGACTCCTCTCGAAGAGTTGGAGATTATAGCAAAATCGTCTGTCAGCATGTTTTTTATCCAAAAATGGAGATTTGAATACATAAGTGGATATGAGAAGATTGAGGAGAAAGTTGGTCAGGATGAAAGAAGAAGAAGATGAAGATTTGTTCTGTTCATTAACAGATGCATCGATTGAGAGAAAAGTTTAGTGGTGGGAAGTACTCCTGCTTCATGATGGAAGAAGCAGTGAATGAAGAGGTTATCCATTCATAAAAAGGGAAGATGGGCTAATTAGAGAAAAGATTAGAGAAAGAGAGAGATAGAGAAAGAGAGAGAAAGAAAGAGAGGTTCTGAGCTCTTGCTTGATTCACTAATGGGGAAGAGAGAGAGAGAGAGAGAGGAAGGGTGGAAGTAGAGAGGGATTCAAGGATGTCTCGTGACGAGGTAGTTCAAAAAAGAGCTTCCTTTTTTTCGTTGGAATGCTTGGTTGTTGTTTCCAGGGAATGCCGTTGCCAGCACTCAGCATTCAGGTTCCCTTTTCTTGGGAAAGATTTGTTTTTTTTTTTTTCAGAAATTTAAATGGTTCCCTTTTCTTGGGAAAGATTTGTTTTTTTTTTCAGAAATTTAAAATTTCTAAATTTATTTTGAGGCTATCTTAAAATATGACATTATACTTCTTTTTTCGTAATCATATGCAAAATAAATATTATTAAATTTAACTCACAAGATAATGATTTTTTAATATTTGATTAATCCAAGGGCCATTTTAATTATTAAAAAGAATAATAATAAAATTAAAAAGTGAATAAAAACTTTATGAATAATCTAAGAATAATCCGATAATGTGCATTCAGGGGAAGACTGATAATTCAGAGATTAATCACCAGACATAATTAAGTAAATGAAAGGCTGACCTTCAATCATTGATTAAATTAGCTTAATTAATACTTAAATTAATAGTTTTTAGCTGCAAAAATTCTATTTTGAAATATAAAAATAAGAGTGATTTACACTTTTACTTTTGGCTAGGTTTAATTAAATCTTAAGACAATGCGATTAAAATCTGCATAAATTCAGCATAATAGCTTAATTACAATAGAATATGAGATTGAAAAGAGAATTATTTGAGATTTACACATTGCATTAAGAATAATAAATATTTAAAAATAAATAAATATTAATATCTCCTATAAAATAAATAAACTTTCAAAGCACATAGGACATAAAAAAAAATTATTTAAAAACATTGAATAAATTATCTATAAAGTAATTATAACATCATTGAACATTTTATCAAGCTTATAGCAACCTATATCTTGAATAACGACCAAGTATATACAAATAATAATAATAATAATAATAATAATAAACAACCAATTATATTAATAAATAAATGAACATTTTCTTTTCATATTAACATTTTTAGGGTATGTTTTTATCGAAATTTATAAATAAAACTACTTAATTAAAAACAAATAATAGTAAAATATAATTTCAATTTTCATGTTTTAAAATACATTATAAAGATTACATTAAGAAAATTTCATTATGAATAGGTAGGTTATGATATAAGATTAGCTTGACTTTTAAATTGTGCTCGCTAATTGTGTATTGTGCTAATTAATTATTAGAATGGTCAACAAACATGCAAATATCAACACGTACACAAGGATTTGAGAGGAAATTTAAATTAATTTCTCTTTTTGCGTTCGCTTTAATTCAGTATGGGTGTGGCTGTGAATTTAACTCGCAGATTGTTAATAGCTCAAAAATTGATTTGAATTTGCGAGGACTTAAATTTTCGACCAATTTTTTTAAGCTAATTTTGAGCAATACATGAATCGACTCGAAGTATTTTTCTTTTTAGTTATGAGAATTATGTATATAATACTAAATAAAATTGAATATAACACACAACTATCTGATTTCGAGCTAGGATAGATCCAAATAATTCGATTTGAGCTAGCACGTTTCGATCTTGAGCCAAAAAGAGCCGATTTTGAGCTGGAACAAATCCAAATAACTCAATTTGAGTCAACTCGTTTCGATTTCAAGCCAAATCAAACTCAAATCAATTTTGAGCCAAGCTCGCACAAAATCAAATATAACGAGCAACAAAATAAGTTCGACCTGTTAAATTTCTCCACAAAAATGTCAATCATGATATAATCAATCTTTCATGAATTCAAGGGTGGAGATGATGATGATGATCTAAAATCTTGTTGCAATATTTGATACCGACTCCAACAAATATATATTGCATTTCGAACATCTCCTTGAAGTCATGAAATCATAGCATCTGCAGTATTTCCAATCTCAGTAGTCTGAAGAGAGACAAATAACTGTTGGAACACTCATTGTCTCTTACAGAGACTCCAATCATTCTTCGCAAAAAAGAATCTCACGGATCATTGTCTTATCGGTTTCTTCAGGCGAAAATCCAACTTTTTGAGCTTAAACATCACATGATCATGTGTATCACCTAAAAACCTGCATACCCTTCCTAAAATTGTCGGTGTTAACGTTAACCTGCGACAACTAAAAAAACAATCAACCCGATAATGACCGTCATCACCCTGCAAGATAATTAAGCAACACAAATTCCGAACGCCATCACGATTTCGATAAACTCAGGTGCCGACAGAAATCGTCGATCAGCTCACAAGGCTGCCTCATGAACAGTAATATACCTAGGGAAAGGTAAATACCCTCGGTTCGCTGAAGTCGACAATTTCACCCCCACTTCTTTCGAAACAAAATCAAGCCGCTCTCCGTTAGAATTGACATCGCATCCTCCGAGTTATGGCCCTTCCTCTGGTTTTCAGCAAAACGAGATTCTCCGATTGTCGTCATTTCCACAATGTGAAAGAAGAGTCTGTTGCTCGCTTGTTGCGTAAAACGGTGACGACTTTCCCTTTATTACAACACAAAAGAAGATCTCATTCATCACCTGCTACACATGATGATGACAACTTTCATCTTGGTCCGCATGCTGCGTAGGACATGGACGACTCTCCTCTTCGCCACAACACGAAAGAAAATCTCGTTGCTTGCCTACTACATAGGACAAAGACGAATTTCCTCTTGGCCGCAACACGAAAGATCTAGTTACTCGCCTACTACGCAGAACAAAGACTACTGTTCTCTGGACCACAACACGAAAAAAGAACTCATTGCTCGCTTACTACGCAGAATTTGGACAACTTTCTTTTTCTGAAAATCTCGCTAGCAAAAGAGTTCCCCCTCCACTCTCCTTTTTTTCGTTCTCATTCACCTTCCCACTTGTGATTCTTCCTCTCATTCATGAAAGAGAAGGTATAGCATTAAAGGCAATCGTTAAAAAAGAAATAAAGAAAACTGAAATTCTATTCATATCCCACATTTTAGCCTTTTTGAATTTCTCTAATTAAAAGTACGAGCGGGGGGTGGGGGAGGAATTAAAAGAAAAAATGTGTTCAAATTCCACCATTGAGCTTCCAATCTACTCAAATACCAACCAAAATCTGCTTAAATTCGCTAAAATTATGGTCCATATTCGGTAGCCGGTCCAGCTCCCGTGGCCCGCGGTCTGAATGTCTTGCGCAAGTCCAAATTCTGCTGGTTCATTTACCCCTGCGGTCCAAATTTGTGTGCCGGTCCAGCTCCCACAGAGCCCACCGGTTCGAAAGTTGTTGTTTTGTCTCCAGCCCGGGCCTGTCAAAGTACAACACGGGTCGCTTACCCGCAAATAGAGGGCCGTCAAAATGACTCGTTCTTCGCAAACAACTCATGTTCGGCTCGTTCACTAAATTAAAGAGCCGAACACGAACAACGCGAACAAATATTTGTTCGTTCGTGTTCGACTCGTTTTAGCGCGAAATACTGCTAATCAATTATATATATATATATAATCTTTGATGAATAGTGTTTTTAAAAATTTTAATTGGCTACAAGACTACAAAGATTTATAATAAATTAAAAGTATTATTCAAGATAATATAATAAAAATTATTAAATTAGATTCAAATGATGTTTTAAATCTTGACTCAATTTTTAAAATCATATGGCTACGTGATTAGGGTTATCAAAATGACTCTTTCTTCGTGAACAACTCGTATTTGGCTTGCTAAGCAAACGAGCCGAATATGAACACACTTTCTGAGCTCGAAATATAAAAGAGCGGAACGCGAGTAGGCCTCGTTTACACCCCTACCCGCCAAGCAACATGGGCTCAGCAGCCCGCCCAATGGCTTTCCAGCCCGACCAGCGGCCCAGCAAAAAAGGAAATAAATATGCACAAGGCAGGGATTGAACCCCCCTCCCCCGCGTGAAGCAAAAGTTACCAAGCTAGAGTTCAGTATATTATAATTATATAAATTTTAACAGTGATATATATA
>NW_018164801.1:961901-965895 GCF_001263595.1 Phalaenopsis equestris
TATATATATATATTCATGATAAAAATGTAAAGTGCTTCGGATCTTAATATTTTTGAGCAACGAAGTTAGTTCCACCCAAAAATTGAAGAATAACTTATATGACTCCAACAAATCTTCATCATCCGACACGAATCTACAAGCATAATACGGATCTTGATGTAACATCTTTAGTAAGAAATTTTCAAACATCGATAAAAAATCATTCAAAGCTCGATTTCAACAAACTTACAGTCAAACTAACTAGTTCGACGAGAAGAACACAATTTTACCAAAATTGGTTCAATCCGAACCAAATCAAGCTCAGATCAAATCATTAAACCCATTTCAAAATTTTGTGGATATATTTGGAAGGTCAAACAAATGTAGATTATGATGAGCCTATAGTCAAATCGAGTGTCTTAACAAGATGAATCCAATGAGCCCAATAGCACATAATTTTGACATCACTAAGACACTCAAATATTCAGAAAATATCGTAAGATCGAGGGAAGTCCTTTGAGTCGTCTAATCAAAGTAGTTCATATTTTTGCATTAATTACACCCAAAACTCTATAAGTAGTGTCCCACCCCTCTCATGAAGGGGGAAGAGAACTTGAAGCTAAAGGAGAGCTTGAAGCTTGAAGAGAGCTTGAAGCTATGAGAAGGAGCTGAAGTTCAGCACCACTCCTGTCGTCATCGACCACCGTCGACTGTCGTCGACAACTGTCGACTGTCGTCGAGCAGCGCTGATCGCTATCAAGCATCGTCTGCCGCCGCTGAGCATCGTCGACAGACGTCGACAACCGCCGACCATCGTCGACCACCACCTGGTTCTCCACCCATTGCTATCGATTGCCGCTCATTTCTTCTTCTAGCCATTTCCTATCTGTAGGAAAAGTGGATTATGATGATTATGTCGACAACCGCCGACCATCGTACGATATTTCCTTCCAAAATTTTGTGGACACATTTGGAAGGTCAAACGAATGTAGATTATGATGAGCCTATAGTCAAATCGAGCGTCTTAACAAGATGAATCCAATGAGCCCAATATCACATAATTTTGACATCACTAAGGCACTCAAATATTCAGGAAATATCGTACGATCGAGGGAAGTCTTTTGAGTCGTCTAATCAAAGTAGTTCATATTTTTGCATTAATTACACCCAAAACTCTATAAGAAGTGTCCCACCCCTCTCATGAGGGGGGAAGAGAACTTGAAGCAATGAGATCTTGAAGCTTGAAGAGAGCTAGAAGTTTTGAGAAGGAGCTGAAGTTCAACACCACTCCTGTCGTCATCGACCACCGTCGACCGTCATCGACAACTACCGACCGTCGTCGAGCACCGCTAATCGCTATCAAGCACCGCCCGCCGCCGCTGAGCATCGTCAACAACCGCCGACCATCGTCGACCACCACCCGTGGTTCTCCACCCATTGCTATTGGTTGTCGCTCATTTCTTCTTCTAGCCCTTTCCTATCTGTAGGAAAAGTGGATGGAATTGTAATCATCATTTATAATGGAACTCTTAAGCTGAGTCAGGCCCCATGTTTTTCCACTTTACGAGTATTCCACATAAAAATTTTTGTTGTCATTACTAGTTAGTTTTATCTCTTTTGAACGTGTCGAATTTTTGTATCATGCTAAGATGATAATCTACTACCCTAATACAGCAAATTTTCAAGCAGACATCAAATTCAAATGAAGATAATCATGCATTTACGGGTTTGTTTGGGGCAGGTGCAGCTTATTAAAAAAGTTGTGAAACTGCTCAAGAATAATCTGATATTCAAAAAACTGTGGTGGCTATTACAAATTAAAAAAAAATTGATTGTAGCTAGAAAACTGTCATCACACTTAATCAGGATCAGTGATAAAATGAAGATTTCAACTGCAGTTTTTTGGAAAAAAACTGTCAAAATATAGTTTACCCAATACATTACATTATTAAGACATATCAACCAATTGTGGTTCTATTAAACTCAATTACCTTAAAATCCTTAGTAGGACCAAGTACGGCTCATTCAACTTTCACCAAAGTTCAAAATAAATTATGTTCCAACAAGTAGAAAGCTTCATACACTAGGCATGTAGAAAAAAAATAGCAGAGAACATATAAACATAGAAATTAATAAGGATTTTATTATAAAATGTGACACATATCAAATAAATTCATAAAGGCAATTCAACCATTCATTTAAGAATCATTATCACCATCATACCATGATAATCAACCTAGTTCAAACTCCACACCATTCTCATGTATTTACACATCTAACACCTAAACTTTCATATTTATATGTATACCTCACAAATATTTAACATCACATAAAAAATATCACACAATTCTCATGTATTTACTCCACACCATTCTCATGTATTTACATATCTAACACCTAAACTTTCATATTTATATGCATACCACTCAAATATTTAACATTACATAAAAAAATATCACACAATTTCATGCTTATATTTTGAGGTTAGAACACTAAAATGGTATATAAGTAAATATTAAAGTTTAGATGTTAGATAAATAAATACATACAAATTATGCAATATGTATGTAAATAGTCAAATCAATAATCGAACAAGTGGAGGGTCTTCATAAACCCATTTCAAATATAGAACGATAACCATACAATATTTATATGCTACCAAAATATTTATATAAATATGTGTGAATCTTAATGCAATTTTTAGATTTGAAACAGCCTATCATGACAAATATTTTAGCACACAACAAGCAAGATAGTACTTTAGCCATAAATTAGGGAATAGGAAAATTAGAACAGTTATATTTAAAAGTAGCTTCTGTGAGAGAATAAAAGAAGAGGAAGATTTACATAAATACCACACAATTCTTATGCTTACATATCTAACACCTAACTTTTAGTTTCTATATATCTGCCGCCTTACATATGTATGAAAAGATGTATTTCACCTTCACAAAAGTTAAAATAGTGGTATATTTTAAGTGGTGTAAGACATTTAGGTGGTATAAACTCAAAATGTAGGGTTTAGGTGTTGGATATGTAAATACATAGGAATTGGGTGGTATGTATGTAAATGCCCCAAAAAGAAGGGTACGAAGACTTCTTTCGTACCCTTCTTTATTCCATCCACTGAAAGAATTTTTACTGTTCATGATAAATAACATGGTGATACTGCAAGTTTCTAGTTCTTTTCAACCCCTAAATTTCTAAGCATTGGGGCAATTCAGTTAAGCAACAGTGCAATTACCATAGCTTATGTAAATAAGAAACGAACTTCACCCAAATTGTCCCACATCAGAGCGTGGGAAGTTGGGACTAATCATTTTGGCTGTTTTGGGAAATGCAGTTTGATGAGAGTTGGAAGTTCTGAAAGTTTAACTTGATCTTTTCCCAGCAATATTCTCTTTAGTTTGTCATCACAATTGACTATATTCATATCACCAGAATCCTGTAAAGCCACTATATTTTTAATAAATTTGGCTCACATTCTGCTTAAGTGTAACAGCTCAAGGTTATGGCTGAAATACAATTATCGAAAAGTTGAAAATAAACTATGAAAATCATAGAAAAACTGTTTGGCAGAATAAATGACAAAATTGGAACAAAAAAATGTATGGATAGAGGATGAGAATTCATAAATTTGACCCCAAATAGTGGGAAAAGGTTCATGGGACAAAGATTCAACTTATACTAACACTTTTTCATGTCTGAGGCTGCACTTACATGTCTGCTTAAACAATATCTAAGCTCATGATTAAGAACAGAAGATCAAAGAAAAATAAAGTAATAAAAAATATATAGTATTATAGGAGAATGGAAGTTTTGAAATAATACAATTTCAGCCATGTTATTCCTTCCATTCGCTTAATCGTATGGATGGGCATCAACAATTTACAAAATTGTGTTTCTTCTGTTATTTATTTACTTTTTACCCCTCCTTGAAACATATTCACAATAATTATAAGTACGCAAATGCTACGCAATCAAGTTAAGCAATAAAAAAGTTGATTGCAGTTGT
>NW_018164801.1:965995-972404 GCF_001263595.1 Phalaenopsis equestris
GAATGAGATATTTACAGTTAAAGAATGTTATAAAAGATTTTTCTTATAGATTTTTCTTAATCTTTAATGTAATGAGGTCATTTTTTATGGTCATCACACTGCAAGTACCTACAACATTAATGTGGATTTTTGTATTGCTATTATTTTCTTATTAACATGATTAAGTAAATAATCATCCCAAAAAATTTTAGAATCAATTTAGTTCTTGCACTTACAAAATTTAAATTAGTGTAGTTCTAGTAAAGTTCAAAGAATTTAGAGTTCATAATTGACAAAGTGGTTGTGATTAGAATTACAAAATTCTTTATTAAATTTTTTTCTAAATTCTCATTTGAATTTTTTGCTCGTTTAAATACTTTTTCACTTACCATAAAGAAATCAAGTACAAAGCAAGTTTAAAAATTGAAAAAGTTAAATAAATCAAGCTTGAGCAATTTATGAAAGTTGAATACAAGCTTAAGCCGAACATAAACAACTTATAATTATACCAAGCCAACTTCGAACAGTGATATACTCGGCTCAATTACAGCCCTAGACGTACATCTTTTTTCTACTTATGTCAAATTTTTCATATGAATGATTTATGGGCCCAACACTCCAAAAACTAAGTTCCACTTTAATGGTATTTAATCGAAGTTTATACACCCCAAACAGTAAACATGTAAAAAAGTGATGTGCAAGTATGTTCTCATGCCAAAAATAATAAATGATCAAAACATGATCAAACTTGGAACCCTAATTGAGCGCTGAAAAATTAATTTTTAGTACGAAAAAATGGTAAGAAAGTGTTTAGGCATATGAATTTCCAAAAAAAAAAATCATAACAGACTGTACTTTCAAAATGTTATCAACAAAAGAGTTAATAATCCTTATCGGGTTTATGGGATGATTGGCAATTCTTTTGCACGTGTTTTGTAGTAACTATAACAAGCCATGGATCTAATCCTAGTCTTCAACATGTGTTTTTTATATTTACATAAATCTCACACAATTCTTATATATTTACATATCTAACACCTAAGATTAAATATCCCCTTGTATAACATTCAAATCTTTAAACCACATAAAAAATATCAAGAATATAACTCTTATAAAGTAAAATATGCATTGTTTCATGCATAGGTTTTGAGTTGATTGAAACACTAATTTTTTTTACAAGTAAATACCAAAGTTTATGTGCTAGATAATGTAAATCCCTCTTTTTATTTTAATTTCAGATAACTCAAAATCGATTCAAGTGCTTAGACTCAATTTTCAGCTAGCTCATAAAACAAACGGATTGGGCTCAAACATTATTTTATTTCTAGTTGACTGAAACTCTATATTTACAAAATCAAGTATAGCTAAACTCCCAAAAAGTTAACTCGTTATCAACCTTTTTGTGAGTTTCAAGATTCTTAACCTATATCTAGTTGCTGATCAACTACTTTATGTTTCACCTATCACACACAAGGAGCTCTTGTTTTTCATATATTATGGCCATTTCTTCATCATCAACCATGAAATTATTTCATTTCTTACCAAAAGTTAATCCTGCCAGATTGAAACCTTAACTTCACAAGCTTCACTCCATTCAATCTTTGATGAAGGATTTAGTTTATGTAAGACGGTTAATCAAACGCAGCACGAGATGGAGCAATATAAAGTTAGTCAATACATGAAGAAATAGCCAAAAAAATATCAAAATCAATACAAATTTGAATATAATCAAGAAATTACCGGAAAAAAATAATGATTCTTCGCTTCTATCTTTGCTGCGGTTCATAGCAGTGCTTCAATTCCATAGAAAAAAGAGTGGGGAGAGTGGAACCTGAAGATTGTGTTCCTTGATATAAGACCAAACGCGGATGAAGCAACCGAGTCGGGAGATTTGAGAGTGCCCCACAAAATCTCTGAGCGTAGAAGGGAGATTTGCGAGATCGATTAGGCTCGCTAACCTCTTCGGACTCTCCGCCGCCGCTTTCTTCGCCGCCGACCTCAGTACCATAGCTGCTCCCGCCGCTCTCTCTCTCCCCCTCACGGACCGGGGATTCGGGTCCCGACAGAACAGAGTTAGGTTTTATCGGAGCCCATTTTGACTCACTCAAAGCTCAAATAGGCCCGAACCTTGTCGAGACCGGTCCCCTCAATTACTACTTTCTTATAGGAATGGTTCGGAATTGCAAGCTTTCGAGTAGGTTTTTTTTCTATTTTTTCAAGGCATACATACTCGAGTCTTATGTATTTAAATATCGAGATATTTTCACGTTAAAATCTTGCTTATTTTCGTGTGTATACATATCCTATTAAATTTCATCTAAATGTATTAGAGAAAATTCGTACCTATTGATAGGTGCTAGAAAATTCACGATATGAGAGTAATATATTATCGTTTTAACATGTTATAAAGATTCAACACACACTCAGAAAAGAGAATAAAATTAGCAATATCAACCACTTGCTCTCATTAACTATTTCTAGTGAAGATCATGTACACAATTAGCTTCCCATCGAGACATTCCTTTTGGGTTCATATTTCATGGGATTTGTAGCTTTCATCGAGTGTTACCTCTTGGGTTTGACTTCTAGAGTATCGCATTTCTCATCGAGTTTTGCTTCTAAGGCTTAACTTCCAAAAGAATAATAGTTTCCCATCGAGTCTTGCCTCTAGGGCTTGACTTCCAAGGTTATCGGATCTTCTCATCGGCTTTTGCCTCTTGGGCTCCACTTTCAGTGGCATGGTTGTTTTCCATCGAGTTTTGCCTCTTGAGCTTAACTTCTAGGGCCATGGTAGCTTTTTCAGGGAGTCCTGTCTCTTGGGCCTGACTTCTAGGAGTACTGTATCTACTCATCGAGTTTTGCTTCTTGGGCTCGACTTATAGAGGTAAATATGGAGACCTTGTCTTCCGCTTTCTCTCGAGAGGCTTCCTGCACAAACATCATTTCGTGAGAGAATAATAAATTTTCACTAAATGATAATTTTTTTAAAGTAGCATTAAAATCTTGCTAGAATAAAATTATGAGTTTATATATCAGTCTTTTACTCAAATAAGATAATTATAGTTGGTACTTCTCATTCGATCACCCCAATGATTTTCTTCTGGTTTCCATCACATAGTTCTTGTAAGTAACAACCTAGGTGACCTTGGTGTATCCGACATTTGCTTTATTTCTTTAGTTCAAAATATCTTTTTTTTTAGTGACATTCAACTTGATGGAAATGACAATATTGAGACCAATCTCTACTATCTGAATTTTTTAACAATCTTGGCCACTTGATGACCTTTCCAATATTGATGGCCATTATAATGTTGACGCGTGAAGTGTATTATTTTTTTGATCGAGGCTCATGATTCCCTTGCGGTCTATAATTTCTTATTATTGATGTGTGCTAGAAAGTCCGTGGCGGTAGAGTAACGGAATACCGTTTTAGCATTGTGCGGGAATTCAACACAGAGACAGATAAAAAAAGACATGCAGTGATGACTCAAGAAGTTTTTATGTGGAAAACCCGAAAAAGGAAAAACCATCGGATCTGACCCAATTATGAAAATCCTCTATTGATTAATGATTACAAAAATTTCTTATCCAACAGACAAGAAATGATAACTATATTTTTCAGATTACAGCGTCTACTGTCGGCATCTGGCCCGTGGTGACTGTAGGTGTCTGGTCCGTGGTGATTGACAATGGTTGTCAGTAATCGACGGGGGTCGGCTGCAATAGGTGGTGGTCGATGAAGGACGACGGTGGTCGGTGGTCGATGGGGGTCGACGGAGGTCGGCGGTGGTCGACAATAATAGGTGGTGGTAGACGGCGGCATCGATGATGCTGAGCTGCATCTCCTCCTCAAGGTCTCAGGTTCTCTCTCTAAGCTTGAGTCCCCCTCATGAGGGAGGAGGGGCTCTATTTATAGTGTTCTTGGTACAATTAATTTAGAAATATGAATCATTTTTGAGTGAACAGTCCGGAGAGCTTTCCTCAATCAACATCAATTAATGGATATTTCGGTGTCTTAATGATGTCAGAATTTAATGATATTGAGCTCGTTGGATTCATCTTGTTGAGACGCTCGATTCGACTATAACCTTGCTAGATTTGACATTTGTTTGACCTTCAAAATGTGTCTAGAAATCTTCCAATAATAGTTGAATGACTTGATATGGGCTTGATTTGACTCAAATTAGAATAACTTTGATATCATTGGGTCTGTCTCATCGAGCCGTTCAGTTTGACTATAAGTTTACTGAAATCAGAGCTCTGGACAACTGTTAATCAAAGTTTGAATGTTTTTTGCTTAAAAAATTGTCTTGAGATTTGTGTTGGATGATAAAAAATTGTTTGTGGCATATCAATTGTGAAATTTGATCGGCAACCCAAGTGTTATAATTGTGCTTGCCACTCAAACGCTCGAATTGCTTCATTTGAGTACTAATGACCTCATCTGCAAATATTTGAGCTTCGAGAATGGATAAGATTGACGTAAGAGCACACTGTCTTCCATAAAGTGATGAGTAGAAATGTCTTGGGCGTAGCTCTCCAAGAAGAGCTCCTCTCAATAACTCTGGATCCACTCCCGAAATCTGAAGGGCTTTAGTGAATAACCTTCGGAAGTATTCCTTGAGGGTTTACCTCTCATTCTGGCAAACTCCCGATAAGTGGGATGAATCATTGTTGATCATTCTATCAACTATAAGTCAATCTACGAATAGTCTGACAATGTCATTAAAGGTATTTATGGTGCCCCCAATGAGTGAACAGATCCATGTGTGAGCTTGGCCCTTGAGAGTCGCAAGGAATACCTAATAGGTGACAAAGAACCACATCAGAGACACGGTGAGCGTGCATGATGGTTCGATAATGGTCGACATGCTAGAATGGGTCAGTTATCCCTTTGTAGGCATTGATGTTCGTGAGTTTGAAGCCCACTGTGATATGGTGTCGGAGAACCACCTTGACCAAACGAAAGGATTCTTGGAAGTTGAGGCGAGCGAGCAAACAATCCCTATTCTCCAAGGATCAGAAATAGATACCGATAGTGACTTTTCCCGTGAATGGGGAATAAGCCATTTTGGATAGTAGCTTAATAGGTTCAAACGATGGCTTTAAAAATTGAACCGTATTTGCCGCTTAGACTAGTTTAATCATAGCTTCAGTGAAGAACCAATCATAACAAGTGGTTGAATTGGTCAACTAGTAAACTTTTTTGATCTTTTATGAAATGGCCACTTCTAAATGCAATTATTTAATTACTTTTTATTTTATTCAAATCGCTAAAAATATAAAATTTAGATTTAAAATAAAGAAATATAAAAAAATTAATATAAATATATTGAGTTCGACTGATTATTAGAATTCATATTGTTAAAAAATTATTAATGAATCTGAAAGAACTCTTCATTCATTAATACAATACAACAGATATTTCACATATTATTCAAACGCAATCAAACAGCACACACACACACACACACACACACATATATAATCAGCCCATAAAAACAAATTAGCAAACTGCAGCAGGTACAGGTTTCGTCCAGCCTGAATGCTTCTTCAGAGCTGCTTTCTCACGCCCTGCGCAAATGAAAGAACATATTTTTAATTATTTATAAAAATAACAAGAAACAGGCAGATAGAGGATGTGGTTTATATAAAAATAGAAGATTTACATACATACCATTCAGTTTCTACCTATTTAGATAGCAAATCCCTAAACTTCAACCTTACATTTATATTACCTTATGTTTTTACATATATATCACCTTATTTTATGGACGAGTATGTGTTTTTAACTTTTTTTTTTTCTCTAAATGATGATATGTAATATATGATTTCATGTTTTCATATTTTGTCATAAATTTTGTAAATGAAACTACACCTTAGCTATGAAATCACTATATTGTCATATTTCACATGAAATTCAGTCATGTAGAATAATTATTCTACTAACTTTACACAAACACCCAAGTATTCGGTCATTTCATCACAACCTTTACATTAAATTATGTCCTGCTTGCTTACATATTATCTGCAAATCAAAATCATATTATATATAATTAAAAAAAAATTAAGCTTCTTTTAAAACATTCAAGAGAGAGATAGGGAGAGAAAGAGAGAGCTATGGGTGTAACCAAGTGGAGTCGAGCTTGAGCCACAATCGACTTGATTGAGCTTGATTAATTGTATTGAGTTCTCGAGCTCATGACTACGAGGTTGAGCTAGCTCACGAGTTTACTTATTTATTATAAAAAAGAAAAAATAATATGAATTTAAGATAGTGCTATAATAAAATTATAAAAAAATGAACAATTAACAATTAAATAATAAAAATTCACTTAAAATAAAATAATATTTATTTTTTTAAGTGGCTGTAATAATTTAAAGATAAAATTTTTAAAATTAATATATTATGAGTTTATTTTATATCAAT
>NW_018164801.1:972504-1008259 GCF_001263595.1 Phalaenopsis equestris
TTATCATACCCGTTCTACCATCAAGTTGAGCGACCACGAGGCTGGGCTACGATTAGATCGGGCAAGTATGAGATCGGGTGGTTTGTCAGGTCGGGCGGCTGTTAGGCTGGGAGGAGGTTAATCATGATCGTTGTTAGTTCGGGCGGCTACGAGGACGGGCGATAACTTGTTGAGGGGTTATCATACCCGTTCTACCATCAAGTTGAGCGACCGCGAGGCTGGGCTACGATTAGATTGGGCAAGTATGAGATCGGGTGGTTTGTCAGGTTGGGCGGCTGTTAGGCTGGGAGGAGGTTAATCATGGTCGTTGTTAGTTCGGGCGGCTACGAGGAAGGGCGATAACTTGTTGAGGGTTCACATCAACCATTCTAGAACTGGAGGATCCGCTTTTCTTTCTTGGTCTAACCGGGTTAGAAAGCGACGGGCTCATCCGAGTGGGCCTAGTCAAATTAATTCTTCAAAGGTAATCTTCCCCTTATCTGTTTGATGTACGTGGGGCTTGTCAGCTGAGCATGCGGTCTCGAGTCATCTTTGATACGCCCCATGGGGCCACGTCACCTCCTTTGTCATCTACAAGATATCTCAGAGATTTGTCATGACACATTTTCATGGTACAAATTTGCTTAAAAGTTTTATTCAAAATCAATCTAATTTGATGAATGTATTTAGGTATTGAGAGAATTTGATTTATTTGAATTCAGCTGTTCAACCTCGATTTTTCCCATAAGCTTATCAATGAATATCTGCTTAATATCATATAAAAAACATTCCTTTAGAAGGTGGCAGATAGATTTATCAAACGCCACGAGCCACACGTCCTCTCTGCCCTCGCACATCATGAGAGTTCAAGCTTAATGAGCTGAACACGAGATGTTCGTGAACAACGAGCTTTTCTGACAGACCTAAATAAAACGAGGAGTCATAAATTTAGGCATGAAAAGACGTATGCCACTTCTAAAAAGTAATTGACAATGATGTTTTTGATGTGATGTTAAAGATTTGATTTTTATGCATCTAAATATCAAAGTTTAGGTGTAAATTTGTAAATATATAAGAATTGAGTCGGCGTATGTATACAAATGCTCCTTTAAATTTTCCAGTTATCCAAATAATGTGGATTATTATCAAAAAGTAGAAATTTCCAATTGACGTTTTGTTTTTACAAAAAAATTCCTCCAAGGTGTGGACTTTTGCAGACTCGAAAAGACGGGTCTCTCTATTTTGAGGAGTTTTGTTAGTGCAATGAAGGTTGGACCTCACCTTAACATGTGTTTATGCTAAATATGTGAAAACCCTAAATTAGAATGTAGGTTGAATTCTTAAATATTGAGATGTTTTATGGTGTACAAGTTAAAATTTTATCGGAAACTCTAAAGTTGAGTTTGACCGTGCTGAATCATTCTCAAGATCAGCGATCTTTTGGTGAGTTAGATTTAGGGGTGTAACTGAGTTACTCGTGAGCCGGTTCGGGTTCGACTTAATAAGTGGTTCGTAAGCTGAGCTTGATGAACTAATAAGACAAACTGATCAAGCCAACCCCGCCTCAAGTCGTTAGCTCTTGAGTCAGCTCATTTATAAAATAATTTATATAAAATATAATTAATTAAAATATATTAAAATTCAAGATTTATCTTTATATTATTAAATTGTTAAAAAAAGGATATTTTATATTTATATCAAGTGATTTCTTATTGTTTGTCTCTTAATTATTCATTTTATTTATCATTTTATTACAATGATAACTTGAATTAATATTGAAAAAATAAATTAAAAAAACTTGATTTAATATCATTTTCTTTCTTTCATAATAAAGAAGGGGATTCATGAGCTGACTCAAGTCATAGAATTAAGCTCGAATTCGAGCTTGAGCTCGATTAATTAATTAAGCTCATGCTCAAGCTGAGGGTGGTTTGAAGATGACTCGACTCATTTATACCCTTAGTTACACCATTGGAACAAAATCGTGACGTCATTAGTCCAAAACAAACAATATCTCGATGGGTGAGAGTTCGAGCTCTTACACTTCTAGTCCTGTACGAACCTCCTTAGCTAAATTATTTTTGGTGTTGAAAATAACAAATATGCAGTTTGGATATACTAATAGTTGTACGTATGTTGTTTCTGTGCATGTTGAATATAATTTTGTAGATCTCTGTAATGTTCCTTAATTTTTTTCTTGTTTTCTTTCAAAAAAAAAAAAAAAAAAGTGCTCCTTAGGTAGAAATGGTTGTCATGGGGGAGATAATATTTCGTTCGGACACCACACGTTTGGACGGTCAACCACCGGACGTCACGTCACCATACACCTCATGGGTGAGCGACATGGCGGCCAGTGGTAGTCCGTGTGGACGTGCGATCATCTTGACAGAATAATTTTTCATTATAGGGACGATAGGAATCACCACCTCTATAGCATGAAGCAACTCGTTACGTAGCACACAATTCGTATGTATTTATATATTTCACACCTGATGTTTCGTATTTATATGCTTAGCACTTCGGTGTTTTAAATCTATGCATGAAAAAGTGGATTTCACTTTTAGAAAGTCAAAATAGCGCTATTTTTTATGTGATATTAAATATTTGAGTACTATGTGTGTAAATAAGAAAATATAGGTGTAAACTATATAAATACATAAGAATTGTGTGCCATGTAAGTGAATGCCTCTAAAATCATCTAATTATTGTTTATATGGAAAATTTACATACATACCACTCCATTCTTTGTATTTACATATCTAACTCCAAAATTTTAACTTTTACACATACGCCAACTTACATATGCATGAAAATGTGTATGTCACCTTTTAAAGTTAAAAAAGTGATATTTAGGATGTGATATGAATGATTTGGCGGTTATAACTGTAAAAAAAACAGAGAGTAGGCGTTTGATATGTTAATACAAAGGAAATGGATTGATATGTATGTAAATGCCTCTATTTATAATGTTTGCAGTACAAGATAAACTTCTAGCATCTACACCATCTCGTTGGTTCGGCTAGAAATTGTTAAAGAAGGTAATTTTAAGTTTGTTTTCATAGTAGACAACATCCAAGAAGTCAATCACGTCCAAGGAAATATGAATTAGTTTTATATCTCAGGGTTTTGAATCACCACAACACAAAGTATTTGATGATCTTGACAACCCAAAACAACAATCAACCCAATCCCATCCTAATTGCTACAACATTGGTGACAACAATACACTACTTGCCTTGCTTTGAACTTAAACCTACTCAACTCAACTCATGGTTTTTCAGAATAAAAATGACAGAGTGGGTCAATACATATCATCAATTTGTATTTCATGATGTTTCAATCATTTTTGTATTCATTTATCTCTTCTAGTCGTCTGCTAGAGTAAAATCTCCATTCTTTTGTGACTATTTGGTCCACGATAATATGATAAATTTTCTAAATAAACCAACATGATCAAGCCTTAGACTTTGAGATTTTATTAAAACTCTTGCATTGCTTCCAAATCAACTCCATGAATGAGGACACCAATAAGATAGTCAAGCTATCCTACAATGCCAAGGCATATATAGGTAATGTGTAAGGCATTGATGTAATGTTGGAAGCTTTCATGATAGTCAGAAATGTGTATAAGTGGTCTTTGCAACACTTGTGTCATTGATGGAATACTTTTATTTCAAATTTATTCTAACTTATATGACTTAGCTGAAAAATCCTGTTGTAATCTTTATTTGATTCGACCTAGTTGATGGGCTTGATTCTATTTATGAGAATTTCATCACGTTTGACGAACTTTGTATTGCCACCCTTACGATAAAAATTGAGTTGAGCCTACGACCATCCAACCATCCCTATTTAATAATACATGAGAAATCCAACATTGCTTCATCTACTTTCATCAGTCCACACCCACTGAATAATTCTATTTGTTATAAAGGCTTTCATTATAGCTCCCCATTTTTCAACCCTAAAACCATAGTTCCCATTGTAGCATGTAATTTATAAGCCTAGTTTGAACTTTGATCCACATAAGAATGACAATTACATAAATAGCACCCAAAACGTTGCTATTTACAAATTTAGTATCCTCTTTCATCCATTTTTCAAATTTTCCAATTTAGTATCCTCTTTCATCCATTTTTCAAATTTTCTAACCCATATTTTTCATTTTTATCAAATTCTAAATGGTTTGATCACGGCTTACCCAAATGCATTAGTTTGGAAGTTCAAATATATTACATAAGTGCTAGATTTTGTCAATAGCAATGATTTGAGTGTTATGTACATAATTATTCCAATTATTAGGGGCAATACATACATAACTGGACACTATAGAGTAATTATACCCAAAAGAGGATGGCACAAATATCCTTATCTCTGATTAACTCAGTGACCTGATTTAGGAACTATTTGGTAGAACAAGAGTTACTATAGTGTATTTTCATATCATTATTTAAGTGTCATTTACAGACATACCACACAATTTTTATATATTTACATATCCAACACCTAAACTTTAATATTTACATACATATCTCTCAAATTTTTGAGAGAACATGAAAAATATCACAATTACTAACTTCTTAAAAGTGAAATTTACATGTTAACACCGAAGTGTTATAAATATAAATATCATATTTTAGGTGTTAGATATGTAAATACCTAAGAATTGTGTGATATGTATGTAAATTACCCGTAGAATACTTTTTCCTCTTAAGCAATTGATTCTCATTTTCTTCTTAAAGAAGCATCTGATTTTGAAATCTATATTCCATTTATTTCTTAAGAAATGTGGCCTGAAATCATCTGCAAATGTGGCTTCAACTTTGCCACATTCATCTGCCACCACACAATTTCATCTAACACCACCCTAATCTCCACGGACCATTCACATGCACACCACACAATACCAATATATTTACATATCTACCACCAAAACATTAATATTTATATCTATACCATTTTACCTATCCTGCTTTAAAAACGTATTTCATTTTTAAAGTTAATGAGAGTGGTACTGTTTGATGTGATATAAAGGATGTGTTATAAATGTAAAAATCAAAATTTTAGATGTTAAATATGTAAATACATGAGAATTGTTTGGTATCCATGTAAATGTTCCAATCTTCTAACAATTTCCTAAGATTAACCCGGATTTAATATATGAAGCTCCACACAATTTTCAAGCTTTGCTAATCGGGATTCAATACTTATCAATTAAACGTCTCTTAATTCTGATGAATGTCTTTATAATTTTTTTTTTAGTGTAGCCCACCTCATCATCTACAAAATTAGAGAAAAAAACCTCACAAAATATCAACAATAAGAATACAAAGCCTGCATTATTTCTTAGGTGGAACACAAATTTAACCCTATTGCACATTTTACTGCAGGGGGATAAAACAATGGAAATATTCTTATTTTTGTCATTTATATTTAAAAAACAATTCATTGCATTTGAATGAAATAATGCTACCATTTGTGTAGCTAAAAATTCATATTGCTTTCTAACCACACAACCTAATTATAAAACCACTAAATTTGATACATACCACCCAATTTTTATATATTTACATATCTAAACATCACTTTTTTTTACATTTATACCATCAAAATCTTTCAAATGAAGTAAAAATTTTAACTTCTATCAACCAAATGAACCCTTACAAGAAAGCAAATAAATAAAATAATTTTAAAAGACTATTCAAGGAAAAGTCATGCAATCCCACAATGAAGAATCCTTCAAGATTCATTGCAAATGATCAATGGAAAGTTTTGCACAATTTCAAAACAACTTCATCTGCCTTCCCAAAACCTAACAAAAGAAGTTTCAAACTTTTCAAGGATTGCAGTGCTTCTCTGTTGCCAATTTGTTTTCTTCAGCGGCATTTACTGGCACATCACCCAATTCCCGTGTGTTGACATGTTCAACACCTAAGCTTTGTTTTTTTACATTTATGCCTCTCAAAAACCTCTATCTTGATTTTAAAAGAAGTGAAATGCAGCTTTTCATGTATAGGTAAGGTGACATATATATATATATATATATGTTAGATAAATTTGAAGTTTAAGTGTTAGATGTAGATGAGTAAATAAATAGAGGTGGCATGTACGTAAATCTTCTTTTTTTTTTTTTTTTTCTTTGCTTCATAAAGAGGGGTACCATTTCTGTGGTGTTTCAGAGGAATTAGGGTTGTGTTCTCTACGATCAAACCATAGAGAAATCTGCAGGGCAGCGATGGAGCATAGGATCAATTGTTCGGTGTTTTTGTGCGCGAAATTTCTTTTATATTTTCAGACTTTGCTCACGTTTGTGATTTGCATAGATTTCATCCATTTTCTAACAAAAAAAATGCATCAAAATACTGCAATGAATAGCAAGAGCTATAAACTTCATGAGCTCATAAGATATGCTACACATAAGAGAATCAACAGTGCAGAAATATTTCTAAAATCCCACAGGGTTTGGGTAGATCCGCAAACTCTCAGTTTTCTGCATACAATCAGCAAAGATCTATGAGTTTCTGTTAATTCCAAAGCAGTGCAGACTGCAGAGTATTACAAAATGAACAACCCAAGCAAAATATACCATAAAAATGATAACTTGTATCCTCGAAGTAAATCAAAATAAGTAAAAGAGAGATTTTGTTGAACAAAGTTGAGATCTTCGAATTAGATCAGGTAGTATATCTCATTCAATTAGAAAGATATTACTTTTTTTACAGGATAAGATCTGTAGAGGAGAAACGGAACATCAAATAGAATAAAATATAAAGCTTCAAATCTGAACTGATCCGAACACAAATCTCGATCAAGGAACTGAATCATAGAGATAACCAAATTAAAATAAGTGTAAGTAAAGAGAAGTAGAAGAACGATGAAGAAGAGAACCAAATTTCATGTTTTTCAGCTTTTTCTTCAGATCCTTCCTCAAAGACGAAGAACGGTGCTCTGCAGATCATCACTCAGAGGCGGTAGCAGGTTGAGATCGAACGGAAGCGGTTTCCGGTAATCCGACGCCACATCTCCATCGTCAACGACGGAAGAGGAGGAACCGCAGTCGCTGTGGCAGTCTTCTTCGCCGGTCAAAACACGTAACGGCCCCGGATTCGCCGGCGGCCGGATCGACGGCGGGCGAGGGATGGAGATACGAGGGCCGCTGAAGGACTCCACTGTACTGCTCATACCGCTTGACGTTGGGACGCGGCGGCGCCGGCGTCGGAGCCGGCGCCGGGTAAAACGGTACACTGCCGGCGATGAGAGGCGGGAAGTTAGTCTTAGCTTTAGGACCGCGGAGTTCGCGAGCGGCCACATCATAAGCGCGGGCTGCGTCCTCTGCAGAGTCAAAGGTGCCGAGCCAAACCCTCGTCTTCTTCACTGGATCGCGGATCTCGGGGGCGAAACGGACCTCTCGGGCCCGGAAACGAATCTCCTTGGGAGGCGGCGGCGGTGCACCGGCCAGACGCGCAACTCCGGCAGCCGGCGAACGGCCCTTCCTCATCATCGTTGCTAAGGATGCTGGGATGAAGATCGGGGGGTATGCCTTGTTCGATCGATCGATTTCGGAATAAAGGATAGAGAAGGCGTCGCCTTCTCCTTCCTGATTGTCTCCTTTCAGGAAAGGTGGAGACTTGAACTCTTCTTCATTGTCTCTTCTTCTAATCCCCCATCTTCTAAGCCAAACTTATTGCTTTCGTCCTCTACCTCTTACCCTTTCCATTTATTTTTCTCCGCTCTTTTTTTTTTTCTTATTATAATTATTAATATGTTTTTATCCTCCCCTTGGTTTTTTATGGTGATGTCCTCTGCCTTTTAGCTAGGGTATAAGTCAACCAAACTTGCTTGAGTTCAACTCGTTAAACGATTTGTGAGTCTAGTTTATCGAGCGGCAAACTTGAGCTTGTTCGGCAAACCTGAGCTTGTTCGACTTAGCTTGTTGGAGTGCAATTTGGCTCGACTAAGCCAAATTTCCATCACATCTAGGATTGTAAATGAACAAATGCACTCAATGAACATGTCATATCATGGGACCGAAAAGCGGTACACATCGATTACCATACACATGAAAAATGCCCGGTACAAATCTCGTGACAATTTAATAGGTCATATCAAAATGGACAAATCAAAGAGTATTCCTCCAACGAAATGCTAGGTACTCATAAAGTCGACTGACTGAAGAACCAACAGTCGACCGACAGCCAGTCGATTGAAGGGTTGAGGATCGATCATAGAGCCACCTAGGCTGACCAAAAACAAAAAATCTCTGAAATGACAGAACAAAGGTTCACCCCAACAATCTCACAACGCGAGGCTCTCTCAAATTTTCCTCCAAAGATCGTCAATTAACGGGTAAGTCGACCGATCATGCTAGAACTGACCAGCTACCACTCTCAAAGCCATTTGGCATTCCAGAGCTAAGACTTACCGATACCCGGTTGAAATAACCGACCGGCACCAATGCAGTCGATCGACTCAAAAGCCTGTCGACCAAAAGGTCTGTGAACATTAAAAGACATCAAAGCCAGTTCAAACATGAAAGACACGACAAATACAATAATATGTGGTAACACACCTATTAAAGCTGGGGCAGATATGTAATTTTTCGCTTTATGATCTCCTTTCTTCTATAAATAGAGGTCCAATGCATGTAAAAATAGCTTCTTGGCTCTTCTCTCTATGACCATATTCTGTTAGGAGACATATCTCCCCTTCACTCTTGTAACCCTTCAGTACAATATATAAAATAGGTCATAGAGCCCGAAAATATCCACATTTGCACCTACGGGGCAAATTTATGAGTGTTCTTTTATTTCTTTTTTCTCTCTCTCCAATTCTACTTACAGGTTCCAACCACTTCAATCATTGAGCATGCCTCACACTAAAAATTTGGATTCAACTGTAACATATGACGTGATGAAATGATGTGAATATATTTAGGTTGCATGATCTGGGGTGTCTTAGTTGTAAGTAAAGGGCAATTCTTGATATTGTGATTGAAAGGTTACAGTTGGTAATGTAACACTTACTCTATCTTTTTTCTCTCATTATCATTCTCTCATCCCTCTGTTCGTGCTTTGGTTAATGGATGTGTAATATTCTCCAAAAGTATTCTGACCAGTCATACTAAACAATAGGTTATGGATGACTCTAGGGGAGGATGATCAACTACAAGATACTTGTGTCTTCCATCACAACCATCGTGTTTTGAGTCGTCGGTCAGACCAACTGAGCTACCTTTTTGTATGGTATCGACCACCTCTTTAATAAAAATCAATTTCATTTTAGTCTTCCACTACCTTTGTGTCGAGAGTTTTGATCCATCATTTCTCAATATGGTGTCATTCCCACCAAGTTTATGCCTAACTCCATAGCAACCATCATGACATTCGTCACCTTCTGTCGCTGGTCAGAGATTTCGTGAACTGTTAAACATCTCAGCTATTTCTTCCTGTTTTGGGTTGGCCCAGTTGGGTTTATACATTTTTCTTGGGTTAACGAATTCCAACTATTGGAGTTAGAGAATAAGGTGAAAGATTAGAAGGCTCGTTCCTGTTCAGGCTCCTCTCCATAAGGGTGGTTCATCTAGACAAACCCGTGTGGCAAAGCTCCGATAAAAGAAAAAAAAAAAGAAAGTGTAACCTACTAGGGCTAGAGAATAAAGTGAAAGATTGGAAGGCTTGCTCCTGTCCAGGCTCCTCCCCATAAGAGTGTTTCGTCTAGACAAACCCGTCTGACAAAGCTCCAATAAAAGCAAAGAAGAAAGCGTAAACGAGAGTGTTGGTGGAATTGGTGATGTCGAGGGGCATCATCTACGAGTTCAACAATATCTTAATCCGAAGACTGTTGAACAGGTGCTTCAATCGGACACTTTTGGTTTTCTAATTTGCATCTACGGTGCAAATATATTTGTGTGCGCGCGCATGTGTATAGGAAAACAAAGAAAGCTAAACAGATACAGGTGGGTAAAAATAGAATTCTATAGTGGTTTTCATAATATGCTGACAACTGAATTACATCAACAATGAAAATGAAGCAAGAAAAATATAATTTGTTCAAAAAAATACCTTGAAATTATAAAAAAACACTTAGAAATTAGCCCAAGATTAAATGATTAGACGATAATCCATTGTTGCTTCGACCGATACATAACCTAGCCGAAGCAACCTCCTAAATTAAATTTCCCCCCATACTTGAACCGATTCAGTTAATCCGCTTAGATCTGAGCCTAGAGTATTACTTTTCTCCCCTAGACGTATGATAATTCCAAATGAAGATGGCCACCACCTCTTCTATCCTCTCAACCTTCTCCACACGAGCTAATAACACCCACAATTCCTTGCTTTTTTGAATCCCTTCCAATCGAGTGAAGGAATCCTTGATTTCTTCCAATCGATAAGTGAGCAACCCTTCGGATTTTCTTAGTTGTTCAGTTGCTTCCACACGTTCTTTAAGTGAGACGACAGGGCGATCAACTCCACCATATTCATTTAAGAGGCATCCACCTTTGCTTGACACTTGTTCCACTATTGCTAGTACTTCGGTCAGATTCTCGCGGATGCCAACTAGGAATGGATTCTCACCTAAGCTTCTCAAAATTGAGTCTACTGCCCCAATAAACATTATAAAGTAAAAGAACTTAAAAAAAAATCAACAAATAAACTGAGGCTCCTCATACGGAGGAGCTCATTCAACTCATACATCGCAACTAACACAACATTCTCATTGTATGATGGAGGAGCACCAACAACCTCTTGCGTGACATGTTCGATCTGCGGGTATTTCATCATATTGAAAGGTTGTACAGTCGAATCGATTGTTGGACCGGTTGACTGAACATTCCACTGCTTATTATAAAGGAATGAAACAAACAATCCTACCTGATTTGATGGTGAGAGTACAATCGTTTTCTCTTCTTAACAACTTTCTTCTTCCTTTCACCTCATGGACGATCCCATCCTTTCGATTTCCCGAAGACAAAAATGGTCGGATCTTTGCTGGAGATATCACCAAAGGGGTTTGATAAGTTCTCTATCACAACACTTGTAAGCCAAGTGATTCAAATAAAAGTGGTTTTAGAACAAATAAGGAATGGGGAAAAACTCTCATCACATCTTTTTTATAAGAATAAAAGGCACAAAAATCAAGGAAGTTCAATCATGCAATCACTAATTAATAATAAATGTGATTTAATGTTACAATAAATTCTCTTATTCTTATCACAACACCACTTTCAAGAAGTAATAGTATTGGAAAACTAAAATATGTACATGAAAATTATGACAACACTGATCCTGAGGAGATCTAACGGTGGAGAAGGGAAGAGTGCGATGAAAGTGGGTCCACTGATAGATTGTGAATCATCCTTATTAGACTGAGTGAAGCTGTTCATGCCAAGCCAAAAAAGGCAAAAAAATCAGCCGAGCCATGAAGTGGACAAAAAGACGACCACACAACCCAAGCCAAAACTAATTAACTAGATGTGAGATGAAAGAACATCTGAGCCGACCATTATAGAAAACCAATCACATGTAATAACCGACCCTCCTGCAAGATTCGATCCAAAGTAAGATCTGGTTCCATAATATCTCCGATCATTCGAGGGATGCTCCTTAAGTTTCCACGAGAGACTAAGGATTGACTATCAAACTGTATCAATTGACCGCTCCATACTTGCGAAGCTCAACTAATTGATCTTGCCTACCCCAAGCATAACCTAATTCCGCCTCTGTGTGGAGGGTGGATGAAGTTTGCACATAAGCATTAGTTGATATATTTCTTTTAAATACTTTGAATTTTATACTTTAAAAACTTGATTTTATAAATAAGCCCCTTCAATTAAGATGTGTAATAGATATGTACATCATCCATGATTTAAAGATTAATTTAAATATTTGAGCATTGTGAACTTTGTCCTACTTATAGAAAATCTGATTCAGGGATTATATTAATTGATTTCTTAAAAAAAATGAAGTTTAATTTTAAAAATTAACACTTTCGATTGAAATCGTCTATCAGCTCGGTCATTATTAAAAAAATTGATATTACTTGAACATCATTTAAAATGCTAGTTTTATCGACTACAATCCATATGAAGAGGTGAATTACATTATTATGTTGGCGTTTAGTCTTGTCAACCCCAGACTTAGGTAGGGAAATCATACTGGCTAAGCTAAACTGGAACTTAAGACCCAACCCTACGAATTAACATTATTCAACATGATATTTTAAAAAGATATTTTTAGGGTTTATGGTTAAAAACTCCTATATAATATCATTTAATAAAAATTTAGTGTGAGAGTTAATCAACCAGGAAAATTTATTTCATATGAATATTGTATGCAAAAATGTCTGATTTTCACCGTTCATGACAGCAAAGATATATGATGTTAAATCCTATTTTAATTTTTTTTTTAAATTTATGAATGGTGGAGATCGGCAGGGGCAGCTCGTCTCTCGGGTGCCACGCACCTACTTGTCTTCACACAACAACCCAGCCGAGCGGTGATTTTTTATTCTGTTCCACCTCCTGCTTCTCGTACTTCGAAGGAGAAGCAGTGGGCAAGAAAGCCATGGAGGCGCCATGGCGGCGGCGGCGGCGGCGGCGGCGGCGCGCTCCGCTTCCGTATTCGCATCTCCGTCATACAGTTTAACAAAAGCGGCGAATATCCGCTCCTTCACGGCGTCCTCCTCTTCCTCTCTTGTTTATAATATTGTATTACGCGCTCCTCCTACCTTTCTCTCCGAATCTGGCAGGGTATTTTCTAGGTACGCTTTTGTTGCATACTGGAACCACCGTAGCTCTCTGCGTTTTGTTTTAGGAGGAATTAGAGTTTGTTCTGTTGTTGATTTTGAATATGTTTACTGAGTTCCATATTTCTAAACCCAAGTCCTATTGGATGCAAGTTGAGTTCAGTGAATCCGAATTGGATAGAATCTAAACCAACTGCAATTTAATAAATCTTTCCGGTGCAAATCGTGGTTACTGTTTGATTGAACAATTCTTGAATCCAGCTAAATCCCTGAGTTGTTTGCTTGTTGAATATTGGAGGATTTAAAGAGATTTGGATGGTTTTGTGAATAAAAAAGCATTCAAGTTAATGAAATCCCGTTTTTTTCGCTAATCCTTGAGATTAATAAATATATATTCGGGTCCCTAAGGTTTAAGTACACTTCAATATTAATTTTATGCTTATATGAATCTGTAATAAGGTAGTGGGACAAGATTTATTGAAACTATACGTAACATAAGAACCAAACCCTGAATTCTGATTAGTTGTAACATGCAAATTCAACAAACATAATTAGACTATTAATGTATATTTTTGGTCGCCCCGCATTTTCATTTCCAGATACAAATGTTATTTATGATTCAAAACCATTGGCACATTTCTATTCACTCTAGGGAGAAGTAGTCAGTTGAAATTTCAAGAAAAAAATGATCCAATGGATTAAATTAATCAATATCCAACAGAGCTCCTCCAATGGGAATCGGAGAAACAAAGCACGAGTCAACTTCACTAGTGAAACAATCAATAATTGGGTATGAATGGAACAAAAAAGAATTTATTCTACTAAAAATGCAATTTATTTCTATTAAAGAAAATGAATTAATGGTCTGCTATTGTGGAGAAGATTTGCTCAAAATCTAGAAAAATGGTATGGAAGCTTGTATCTGCCCAAACAAGAATCAATTGGGTGGAGGCTCATATATACCTAATAATAGTAGAAAAAAAACTAAAAGTTTGCTGTAGCAAAGTAACTTTTTGTTTTATAAAATTATAATAGAACCACCGCAACTTTACTTAATCTGAGCAAAAAATTAGAAGTACATATAACATTCTTAAAAAATTTGCTTGTCAAGTATGAAAAAATATGAAAGTGTGGGCATTAGATTATTGCTGGAAAACAAAGATTGGATGGAGAGGGGCGGATGGAAATATTCGATTTGGTTATGGTGATATGGTGGAAGTGATTTTAGGCAGAGAGAATATAAAGGTGAAGAAGAGATATTGCAATATGAGAGCAAAGGGGTGAGTAGGGGGCTTTAATGAGATTTAAATCATGTAAATATTAAAGTGAATGGCTTTTGCCAATTTTGATTTGCGACTTTGTGAAACTTGCCAAATACTTGATTTAGTTCCAACTCTATTTGACATTGTTTTATTAGTTGTTTCTTGTGAATGGATTTAAGTATTGCATTTAAGAGGAGTAAATAGGCATACCAAACTCCCTTTGAGTATTACCTTTCCATTTTTTTTTTGTTGCATTGCATGATATCATCTTCCATTTATATCACTTACTGCATCAAGTGGTTCATCTTTCATAGGATAACTAAACTTGTCAATGAAAATTTTAGAGCTTTGGCAATTTCCATGGAAATGATTTTCTCCTTCTGAAAGAAAGATTGTTTTACGATCCTTTGTTTTATATTAACAAAAAAATTATCTTATAATGAGGATGACATAAATTAGCGATGACTCCATCTATCCATCGTTGTTCATTAATTTGAGATTTCAATTAGTTTATAGAATAATTATGCACTCTAATTTTTATTGTTAGTTTTTTGAGATTGTTGTTGAACTTAGTTTGTCAGATGAAAAATATGATTTCACATTGCTTGTGAAAATGGGCTCATAATTGGGCCCAAATAGTTTGCATAAGACTTCTTGTTTATTTGGAGGGATCACCATTGGGAAGGCTAAGAAAAACACCACATGGATAAGACTAATGACCATGATGACCCAATGACTAAGACAACGACACAATATTGATGACTTCTGTTTTTCTAATGCATATTTATTGATAGTTTCTATTTATAGAGAATGTAGCAATGCTTTATGTTATTATAGAGTGGAATTCTCAGCATGATTATATTTTCAGAAGGTTTGCAATGACTTAGAATTATATTATTCATTCAAAAAAATTTCTAGGATAATTGAAGTTTGCAGGAAAGAAAGAAAGAAGATTCTATGTGCTATTGCAAATTAACTTACTAATAATTTATCTATCCTTTTTTTTTTAGTAAATTATTTAATTTTATCATAATAGGAAATCATGTCAGATAAAGGCAGCAACCTTGCAAGAGAAAGAAGAAAAAGTAGGAGTAGAAGACTATTTTCATGTTAAGACGATGCCTAACACAATTAACGAGCCAACAGAGGATGGCAACTCTTCTTCAAAGGAACCTAGTGTGGTGGAGAAATGGGTCATCAAGTTTGAGCAGTCATTGAATGTCCTCCTCACGGTATGTTTTTCTAATATATCCCCTTATGCTGATTTGGTGAAATAATTTTATCTATATCATCCCAATTTAGCTCCCAACAATAATTTAGGCAAAGGTTTCATTCTTCTTTTATATTGCTTGTTGGCAATTTTATGTTGATAAACATGGGATTTAAATTTGCTTCAATCTATTCAATTCCTAGCTTTTCTGCTTAGCATTTTTAGGTTTTGAGAGTTGGGTTTTTTTTTTCCCCCTTTATTTTTAAAAAATGTTAATTCTTCGTTGGAGTTACCTTTTCTTTGTTTTCCAAGTCCCTTATTCTGGTAACCTGTGTTTTTGCTTTCACCAAATACTTGGAAGGCTACTGGATTTCAATCATTATTTAAAAGATAACAGAAAGTTTCAGCATCTTTGGTGCTAGTTTTTACATATATGAAATATTGCTGCTAGAAGTCTCTAGTTAAAAGCTTCACTATTGCTTGGTGAGGGATTTTTGTATGTTGCCACACACTATAGAATTTTTGGAAGATTTCTATCTAAATGACTGGGCACGACATTTTGAATAATAACACATCTTTCTAAAGGAAGAAAATGTTACCTTAAAAATAGGCCTAACCACCTGGATGATGAAAGACTTCGTAAGTCTATGGAACCAGGGGTTTTTCCCCTTATCTTACAGGTGTAAGATAAGTTTCATTTTAATTCTTGAGTCTCGTTCCCTACAAGGACAAACCCTTATTGTTAATTATATATTTAGAGTTGTGAATTGTAAAGAAAATTATCGATTAATATAATGAGTCAAATCATCAAATGTCAGATTTTCACAATTAAAGTGGTTGACGATAAGGGAAGGATCCAAATTGGAAGAATTAAGCTAAAAAAAATGGTACTTACTGTTTTATGACAATGTGTCATGGGAAAGACACAAATTTGGTGATCTAATCATTCAAGTAAGGAAGTTCAAATACATTGAAGAATTTAGAATGATCGAATAGTGAATTCGCATTGATCGTATAGAGTTAAAAGTTAACTTTGAAATACTACATTTGACTAACTGAAAGGATTGGAATTCCTAAGCTAAGGGCAGGTTTTAAGAAAGATTTTTAAATGCGAACGAAAAACACCCTAGACTCTATGAGCAATACTAAGGGGTGGGCTTACTTAGATTTTGGGAATAACATCCCCGATTAGAATGTTCATGGCTTTCCGTCATCCAAAAAATTTTGGTATTCATCAACTATAACCAACGTTATAACCAGAAACCCTCCTTGAACGTCGTAGCATAGATGATTCATAGTTTTGAGGCGGTCTGAAATATCTTCGGCAGTAATCACGGGTTATATAATTTTAAGGTATTTCCTCTAGTATTAGGGGGTAGGTTTATTTATTTTTTATGTCCTAGTCCTTAGCACTAACTATGACACCTAATTAACCTAGGTTTCTATACTTAGACTAACTTGGGGTAAGCGTATGATTCTCAGGGTCCGTTTGGGGCAGCTTGTGCGTTTTAGGATAAACTGCTTATCCTGAAACGCGGCCCGCGGGCCGACCGCAGCGGTCGACCCGCGACCCGCGGTTTGCCGACCTGCGTTTAGTGTAAAAACTCAAACGCAGTTTCGGATAAGCTGGGAAACGCGCGAACCAAACAGTATGGCGGCGTTTTGAAAACGCCGCCCGCACTTATAAGCTGCTCCAAACAAACCCTCAGTTTGGTGCTAAGTTAGCTAACCTAAGGTTCATGTCGGATCTACCTAGGTTATGTTTCAGTTTTTTGATCTTGGTGTATTTTAAATGTTATTTGAAATTCAATATTTAATTCATGTTTTATTTCAATTCCTAGGGTTGTCAGTCGTGGTGAGAAATCAAAGTTTTCCTAAGTTTTTTAGTTTAATTGTGTTTAGGATTTGATTTTGATGTTTGTGGAGAAAACCAATTTGTGAAAGGTTTTCATCCTTCCTTTTATTTTATGTATTTTTTGTTATTTTTGTTTTATTTTTGAAGACTACACATGAAATATAAAATATAAAACTAGTCATGAAAATGACATGTTTTTAGCCTGGATTAAACTTGGGTTAGGATTGAGCTGAAGTATCATGTAAGTGGTATGCTGGTTTGGGCCCGGGTTGGACCTAAGTTGGATCTAAGTTATACCTAGGTTGACCTGGGTTGGATTTAGGTCGACTTGGGTTGACTTGGGTTGGATTTAGGTCAATTTGGGTTGACTTGGGTTTGACCTGGGTTGGTTCAAGTTGGGTCTTGGTTGGGTCGGGTCTGAGTTGGGTCAGTTTGTGTCTGGGTTGGGTTGGGTTGGGTCAGGTGTAGGTAGGGTTAGGGTTGGTTAGATTAGGTTTCGTTTGACCCAAGTCAAACCCAAACCCAAGCCTAATCCAAGGCTATCGAGTTTGGTTAGTCTAGTCTAAACCTAACTTAAAATAAAAGAGCTTAAACTTAAATGAAAGAGGAGGGAAGAGAGGACTTACCGGTGAGAAAACTGATCGAAGGAGTAGGGTCGTCGGAGAAGTTTTTCTTTCTTTTTCCTCTGCTCAAAATACTCAAAGGGCCAGTCCAGTCCTGGAGACAATGGAAAGGCTGCCTATTTATATGCTAGGAAGGCGGTGGTAGGGGTCCTAATCACCATCCATTTACTTTGGACCAACTGCTCTGATCATTCCGGCGGTTCCTAACAGCTGTCGCTGGCGTGACAGTGGGGAGCAACGTGGTAGCGGGGTAGCACTAGTGTGGCACGTGAAGTGACCATGCGAGATTGGGCGTGGTCACGCTCGGGAATGCTCTGGTGTGATCACATAAGGGCTGGGCGTGATCACACCCTGGCCAAGCGTGATCACTCCAGACCACTTTGTGGCGTAACCATGCCTAGGCCAGGCGTGATCACACCATGTCAAATTTTAGCGTAGCTACCTTTAGGCCAATAGGGCAAGGTGCACGTGTTCAAGTAAGTCAACTGCGATAAAAAATGAGGTTAACTAATAGACTCTCAATATGTGTGACAAACTATTCAGAGTACGATGCACATATTACGTGGTTGATAGGGAAGTTGGTTTAATTCCACTGAGGAATTCAATTCAAATATGCTGAAGAGTTGTGATGTGATAGTTTGAAAGTTTATGTTTTTTTGTGTTATGTAAATTTGTGTTGTGTCTGAACACGTCATAAAAGAAAATACAAAAACTTCAACCTAAGAGGTGTATAGAGGCGACTTGGTCAGGATAAATAATACGGGGATCTAAGTTGAAGGCAAGTCAGGTGGTCAGTTTAAAGTAGATAGTTCGAGGTCTGGTGTCTACCTTAAGCTCTGGCCCGGTTGTTTTAGAAGTGAACAATTGGGCCTTGAGCTTCTAAGGGTTTTTCTGCGGTGTGTAATGACCATACCAGAGAGCTGCTCATACTCTATTAGGTTTGCAGAGTCAAGACATTGACTTGTCGAATCTTGTGCAGAGACTGAGGTCAATGAACCGAGTAGGAAAAGTATTCGTGTTGATTATGTTTGTTTATTGTTTAGATGTTCAATGACTAAGACTAAGAAAGATTTCTGGCAATAATATTACTTGCTCCGGATTTAATTTATATTAGTCAAGGCATTGTTGTATTGTACCCGAAAATATAATAAAATCAATAAACCCAATTGCTCAGTGCAGGGGCCGTGTCAGGGCTTTATCTCGACAATAAAGAGCCAATGGTAGTCCGTTCTTCTAGTTCATACTAAACAAACAGTTATCCTAACTCCGTGGTGTGCAATAGCTATATTAGGACCCATCCTAGATTTACAGAGCCAAGGCACCAGTTTTCATTGAGGCCGGTGTGTTAAGAAAAGCTGACAAACCCGAGAGAGGAAAAATATATCTTTGATATTCGATAAGTTAAACCAAGTAAAGTTAAGGTTGAGGGAGTTTCTTTAACTCAGAATTAATAACCTAAAGTATTAATCTATATCATTAGACTCCATTATGACTAGATTAATGAAGTTGCTCTCATCGTGATGGTGGACGTGCTCCAACTTCTGATGAATCCTTAGCCAGACCGGTAGAATGGAATGGTCAAGGTCAAACCAGATCTAACTAACTTATCCAAATGTATTTAGTGATTGTACTAGAGGATAATGACTATTCGCTAGGCTTACTCAGTCAAGGTATAAACCGTGTAACCAACTGTTTGTTGATCAACAACCCACAGACCTGGGAAAGAAAATCGTTTTTTGTAGGTGTTCAATAGACTATACGATTGGAATGGCGTCCATTGACCAACCATAGATTTTCAAGCCTAAAGTTTTGAATTGATCGAACTCTGAAATCCATTGGTATAAGCTAGCCCTGTCGACTTTATGGGTTAGTCCACTCTAACTAGGGGCGTCAATTCAGTTCGGTGGGTTGGGTTTGTGTCCTACTCGAAAATGACCCGATCCGAATCTGGTCAATCCTAACCTGACCAAAATAATAAAATGATCGAATTCTCTAATCTGAATCCAACTCAAAAAATATTCGGGTCAACCCGAACCCAAAATTTTCAAGTCATGTCGGCGTGTCGAGTAAATTTTTTACACCTAGAGATGTCAGTTTGGGTCGGCGGTCGGGTTCATGTTTGACTCGAAAATGACTTGACCCGAATCGGGTCAACCCGAACCTAAACCCGACCCTAAATAATGAATGGTTCAAATTATTTGACCCGAACGCGACTCAAAAAATATTCGGGTCAACCTGATACCAGATTCTTTGAGTGGAGTTCGAGTCGTGTTGGCATGTCAGGTTAATTTTTGACACCCCTAGATCTAACTTCAAGTACGACATTTCAACATATAGTCGGGTTACATAGACATAACCCCGTCTTAGTTTTACTCAACTAAGGTGTTAATTTCATTGGGACCAGATGTAGACCAACCAAAACTGACAGACTCTAAAGGAAGGAAATTATATCGTCGGTGTGCGATAAGTTGGACAGAGAGAAAGTTTGTTATGAGATTTACTTTATCTGAGAGTTACCAACCAAAAAGATTAATCTTCAAAACCAAACTTAATTGGCTTGAGACTAATTAACTTGGTCACATTGTGATGGTTCCATGTGGGGCGTGCTCCAACTTTCAATGGATCAAAGAAAAACTTGTGGAAAGTTTGAATAAGATTAAATTAAGTTTGTCAAACCTTTTTCAGTGTGCGATGAGTATACTAGATGAGAGTAAGAAATGCGTCGATCCATATTTATAACTCAAAAGATTGTCGTGTATAGGGAGGTCAATCAACCCTATCATATTGTGTTGGTGCTACATGGGGCATACTCCAACTTTCAATGAACCTGAAGAAGGTTCAAATAAAATGCTACAATTGGCTAAATTGAAAGGGACATGACATTTGTCGCATTTCAGGTTTACTAGTCCAAAGGATTAACAACCAAAGTCAGTCCTGATTGATTTGAAGTTAATCAACTTAATCACATCGTGATGGTGCCACGTGGGGCATACTCCAACTTTCAATGGATTTGAAGAAGATTCAAATAAAAGGTTACAATAGGTTAAATTGAAAGGGACATATGAGATTTATTGCATTTCATGTTTACTAATCCAAAAGATTAACAACCAAAATCAGTTATGATTGATTTAAAGTTAATCAACCTGATCATATCGTGATGGTGCCATGTGGGGCATGCTCCAACTTCCGATGGATCAAAACAAACTTCTTTCATGCGTGATAAAACTACTTTGAGAAGAGACCTGTGACACTTCTTTGTTTATGACTGCTAGCCTAAAAGATCGATCTCCAAATGCAGCCCTGACTAGTTTGAGATTAGTCAACCCTGTCTCATCATGTTGGTGCCATGTGAGGCGTGCTCCAACCTCCGACGGATTGAAAGAAGTGCAAAATGGATTCGTTGTGTGCCTTGTGTTCGTTTCATGAGAATTTCAAGATTGTTGATTTGTTGGTTTGTTGAAAGAGTTTACTCATTCTTGGGAATTGTGAATTTTCCAGTTGTATTTGTATATAGGACACCGCAGAGGACATTAGCAATCAAGATAGTCTAAGGATGATGTCCTTAAAACTAAGAAAAAGTTTTAATATTCAATTTCTATTTTTGGAGATTTTGATTTGTTGTGTTTGAGTTGTAGTTAGTTGATTTCATGAATTTTTGTTTTGAAAAAGTGTGTTTGTCATGATTCGTTGAAAATATTTATTTTTTATGTAGGTTGATTTTGGATTTTGATTGGGATCAGAATTAGAATTTTGATTTGATTAGCCTCAACATGTTTATGATGGAAACATAGGGACACCTAAAGGAGTAAACAGAGTGATTAAATCAAGTTAGAAAGCACAGAGACTTATATCTAACTTAAGAGCTAATAAAAAAAGATTTGTTTTGATCAACCTGAATACATTAAGGTGGAAAACACGGGGACTCACATTTTACCTAATAGGCGAACATGATGATTAGATCAAGTTAGAAAGCACGGGGACTTACATCTAACTTGAGAGCTAATCAAAGGGGAAATACAACATAACATAACACTAGACCCAAAATAGACTGATTTGATCGATGTTTGATTTTGGAAATCTTTGGCTTGATGTTTTTGTTTGAGAATACAATTGCTTTTGTTTGAAAGTTAATTGTTTTGTTTGGAAATTTTATTCGTTTGTTTGAAAGTTGATTATTTTGAAAATTTTTCGGTGTTTTTTTTTTCAAAATTTTATGTATTTTTTTATTGCAATAGTTGTAGAACACCCTGTGAGAAGTTACACCTTGTCAAATAACAACTAAAATAGTTTATGAACAATGTTTTGAAGCTTGAAAAATTTGAAGGCTTTGATGTTTTGTTTTTTTTATTTCAAGCTTCGGACCCAGTCTTCATTTCAAGGATTTACGTTTTGATTGGATTATAAGAAAGTTGATATTTGAGATTTTAAAGTTTAATTGAGTTCAATTTTAAGTTTGTCCTTTAACAACCCAAGTTTTCTTTAAAGATTTAAGGATTCGGTGATTGTCAGACTTTCATTGGAGTCCTAAAATTGAATTTTATTGAGTGAAATGTTTTGATTTCCCAGTTTATGAATTTAGAAATTATCATAGTATTTAAGATTGTACCATAATTTGATTGGAGTAGATTTAGAATAAATTCAGTCACAAACTGAGGAAATGAATAATTCAAATTTTCATTTAAAATTTCAAAGATTCAACCGTAATTTGACTCCCTTAGACTTCTAAACATATTTTCCTTAGACACATTACATTTTTTTAGGTAGTGCCCTTTGATCGAAGGCATCAGACGTTTGTCTTTGGAGTCCACTGATTGGTAAGAACCTCCTTGGTAGACGAAGAGAGTTAAGACGACAGATAAAGGAGGCATGATGTTCATATTCAAAATGAAACTCGAAATGGAATGCAATCACGCACATTCATATCATATTGATCCCTCCAAATTGATTGATTACTCTTTTAATCAAATTCACATTTCAAGTTAGGACTCAAATGATGTATATATTTTTCACGTGGGACTTCTTGATGTAGGATAGATTTTCATTAATATCAAATAATTTGGTTCTTTCTTTAATTCCCACATTTTTTACTCTAGGCAGAGATCAAAATTTTTATTTTTGTATATTTAAAATATTTTCACTATCCAATGATATTTTAAATCAATTAAGAGTTAATCAATCAATTCAATTTTACTACGCATTTCTCATAAATATAATATCATAAGAATTTTCTCACGAAAGTTTAAGTTTTTTCAATGAAGAGATATGTTCGATCCCAATTTTTTATTTATGCTCACCTCAAACTTCTCCTCAAAGAGGCGGGTTATCTACTTTTAAGAATTTTGAATGTCTGATTTCTGCATATTGATAATTCTCAAACTTTTCTTGACGTGGTTTACCAACATATTGTAGTCCATTTGAAAGTTAAGATCATTTTGATTTGACTCAGTTATCACTTAAAAAGTTTCAAAATATGTTTGGTTAGTTTATAATATTTTAATTGTATAATTTCAATTATTTTGAGATATTTTAAGGTTCAGGCAAAAATTATTAAAAGAACTTAATTATTTTCTAAAATTGATTGCTAATTTCCCTTTTAATGAGCATTTACATCAGATCAGATTGTCAGAATTCCTCTCAGGAGTCGTAAAATATAGTTCATAACTTAGTTGTGTGAATTGATTTAAGGCGAGTGAATAAGCAAAGTTCTATTCCCCAAGCATGGCATACAAGACTGAAAACATGTAGCACAAGAAACACAATCACAGAAAGTGCCAACTTGTGATCGCATCATAGCCCAAATGAGAATAACAATATGAAGTCCGCAATGTACTGCATCATCACATAACATAAATAGTCCAAGCATAGCCTAATTTATCAAAACAAACACAAATATACCATAAAGAAAAAGCATTTATTATGCCTCTACTTGTTATTGTCCCATCCCTCCATCTCGTCATCATCCATGGTACAAAGCTCAAACAGTGGCAAGATTGAATCAAAATTTAAATTTATAAAATTAGAATATAAAATTAGAATATAAAAATATATAAAGTAACATAAAAAATTTTACATCAAACTTTAATCAAAACTTAACAAACAATATATATATGAAGAACTACTTAAAGAATATTATGTGGTAAGATGATATTATGGAGACTAAAAATTAGATTCTATAAGAAAAAATTAGGTTAGTTATGATATATGGATCAGAGTGTGGAGCAATAAGACTATAAGACTCACAGATAGCTAAGTTTGGAGTGATAAAAATGAAAATAGAAAGATATATGCACGATAGAACTCAAGTATAAATTGAGAATGATTATATCAAAAGACCAACTAAAGTGTCATTTATTCGATAAGAAAGTTGAAAATAGATTTGGGTCTAAGGGCATTTATAATGAAGTTTAGATGTTACATCCACTAAATGTGTAATAAAATTAATGTCAAAGGATTAGTAAGAAAAAAAAACGAATAGAGGTAAGAATTTTTTTTAGTTAAATTTTTTTTTTGTGAAGTGTAGGTGTTATGCAGAAAACAGTAGAATAAATGGAAAATGAGGTTTCATAGAGCCAGCCCTGATGTGTTGGGATAAGACTAAGATGGTGATGATGATGCTTCTTTATAAGACACTAAGTTATATGCCCTTAAATTTTTTTATACTTAAAACGACAGTTTTTACCCATTATACCAGTTAATTTTCGTGTTCAACATATTGTTCGGGTTAGTTTTGACTTAAACATACAATTCTTATTACTTTTCCACAAAGTTCGTTTTTTTTAACTGATGGTTTATTTTATTTTTCGCTTTGCTTCTACTGGCATCCTTCTTTGTCACAACATCTTTCTCATTGTTTTTTTTAAACATCTTTATCATGGTTGATTGACAGATTTTCCAGTTTTTTGTGCCTTATTTTTTGAACTTTCATCATTATTTAAGAAATATGAACACGCTCAGATTACTGCTGTCTCATCCAGTCACATGAAAATATTTGTTTTAATATCTTAGTACACCCTTTTTTCACTGCATTAGGTGTCATGCTTCTAGATATCGTCAGCTCTGAAGATGTTTTTCTTCCCATTTATCTACTTTTGTGGTTCATTTCATTCTCATTTCTACTGCTTTGATCGCACTGCAAATTGGCTTCCTACCATAAATGTTAGGCATTTGCATACATACCACACAATTCTTATGTATTTACATATCAACACCTAGACATTCATATTTACATGCATAGCACTCAAATCTTGTAGAACACTACAAAAATACCACCATCAATATCTTTTAAAAAGCGAAATACACCTTTTCATGCATTGGTTTATAACAATGCATTGGTTTATAACACCTTATAACACCAAGGTGTTATAAGTGTAAATGTCAAACTTTGGGTGTTAGATATATAAAAAACATAATAATTGTGGTATTTACATAAATATTGCTAAATGTTAATGAAATGGCATTTTCTTTTACAGGATTCAGTAATCAAGGTACTTGATTTATTTTACCAAGACCGTAATTACGCAAGGTTCTTTGTATTAGAAACAATTGCGAGAGTACCATACTTTGGTGAGTGTTTGTTATATTGTAGTTATACTGTTATAGTTAGAGAAAGTTTACTTCTTTGTGCATCTTTCAGTTTTCAGCTGTTGTTCTTGTAATTTTGCATGCTTTAGTGATTGAAAGGGAAGCTTTATACCAATCTTTACAATTTTTTTTTTTTTTTGTTTATCAGCTTTTATATCTGTACTGCACATGTACGAGAGTTTTGGGTGGTGGAGAAGAGCTGATTATCTAAAAGTCCATTTTGCAGAAAGTTGGAATGAGTTGCACCATCTATTGATTATGGAGGTATTACTATTTTCTCAGAGCTTTTGGCTTTTATGTTGGGAGGCATTCGATGCTCATTTTAGTCAAATTTATAGTTTAATCTTTCTCTATCAATATTTAGTCCAGTTCTGTTAGTTCGAAGTCATATAAGCAAATTATCTTTTAGTTCTCATATATGTCAGAACTTTCATATTGAAAATTTTCTTTGGTTTTTTTTCTTTTTTTTCTTTTTTGTAGGTAAAGTGTTAGAAGTTATATTAGGAAATAACTTATTCCTATTAAAAGTTATGAAGATTATATTTATTTTCTATATATCTTTATTTCCTTTCCTATTTTAGATTTATATTCCTGGATTGGGTTTATTTTCTTTCCTAATTTTCTTTCCTATTTTATGTTGTTTCCTTTATCTTCAAGTAATTATTATGAATTAATTAATTGGAGATATAGGAGTTACATCTTTTCTTTCATATTATTTTCTCTTATTTGTCTTTCTTATCCTAGGATTCATGTAAGGGTTATTTTTTACCCTCTTTCATATCAATAAAAATATCCTGCTTAATTCTACATTATTCTGGATTTTAATATGGTATCAGAGCCTTGAAATAAACCCTAGAGTACCCTTCCATTGAAAACTTCCTATTACCTGCAGTCGACAATCTTTGTCGTGCTGCAGACCCTTCCTCAACCTTCTCTTTTCAAATTTACCACTGGAAACTTCCTTTCTCTGCAGGCACCGCAACCGAAATTTTCGTGTTGCAGTTTTTCCCGCTGCTGTAACTCCCTCCTAGACCCTTTCCTAGTCGCCGAAACTCCTTCCCCTGCAGTTTTTCCGTCGGAAAACTCTCCCAATCAGCGGTAGATCAATCAATGTCCTCTTCCCGGCGGTCTCGTAGAGCTCCTCCAAGTCTAGATAATTGGTAGAAGACGAGCATGGTAGGTTTTGACCTCGACAATGAGAATTGCATTGTAGTTGTATGTCACTCTCCGCTATATTCTAGAAATTGGCAAGTCAAACATGTGATGAAAAATTCCAGAGAAGATCAGATTGTGGAGAGCAATTCAAAGAATTCTTGAAGATTCTATCCAATTCTAGAGAATTGAGAAGGAAAAGCTCTGAAAAGCTCACGAATAACCTAGAATGTTCTAGGGCTATGTGTGTAATAAAAGAGGAATGTATAACTCTCTAAAAACTAGAATAATTTAATGTATTCTAGAATGTTCCATTAGACTTGGACGGGGCTAAAAATATGAGCCCCTCCCCTCATTTGTAATCACCTGAGCATTGAATCAAAGCTTTCAAGAGTATTCAAGTGTGAAGTGTTCATTTCTCTCTATTCTTCTTTTTAAGAGTGTTTGGTGCTCACAAGTCCAAGCTTTGTGAGGATTAGACTGATTTAGTGCTAAAGGAGAACGCTAAAGCCGCACGGGTGACTTGGGGATAGTTAGTCTGTGATAATTGGTATCAGAGCCTTGATTTGAAGGAATGACAAAAAGTGTCAAAGAGCACGTGATGGAGTCGGAAGCCACTAATGTGGAGTCATCTCAAGGGCGAGGTCACCAGGAGCAAAGAGATCATGTTGCACCCAAGCCACATGGGAGGTCCAAGGAGATCATGCATGACTTTAATTTACGTCTTGCTTGGATGGAGGAGGCAATGAATGACATGGAGGGTTAAGTAGAGGATCTTGGCCTAAAGGGTTGATGAACTCGAGGAGGAGGACGTCACTATCCATTCAAGAATCAGAGGTATGATGCTCCAACTTGAGGAGACCTTAATGGGCCATATGACTAAGTTACAGGAGGATTTGTTAGGGAAGCTCTAAGAGGTGCGGAGAGCCTATGAGGAGGAGATGAGCGACATGCATGCTGGTTTGGAGGAGATGCATGGAGACATTTCGCTGTGCAAGAGGGCAACTAGCGGCATCCACAAGTCATCCCACTTTCGAAGCCAAGAGGATTGAAGTTCCAAAGCCTATGAGTTTTGGAGGGGTTCTCAACGCGAAGGAAGTAGACAACTTTCTATGGGGACTAGAGCAATACTTTGGAGCGATGGAGATTGCTGATGAAGATGCAAAAATACAATTTACCTCTCTTTATCTTTCGGACATCGCTATGCTTTAGTGGAGAAGAAGAAAATGAGATGTAGAGAAAGATTTGTGCTCTATGTCCACTTTCAATGACTTCAAGAATGAGCTAAAGAGGTAGTTCTATCCCGATCTGAGGCGAGCATTCCGAGTTGGAGTCTCGGGCCCGGCTGCGAAGGCTTAAGCAAGAGGGTTTGATTCGAAACTACATCAAGTAGTTTACAAGCTTGGTTCTTGGAATCCCAGATATGTCAGACAATGATGCTCTCTTCAACTTCATGGATGAGCTCCAATATTGGACAAAGATCGAGCTTAGGAGGCGAGGAGTGCAATATCTTGTAATTGTCATCACGGTTGCCGAAAGCTTGGTTGATTATTCAATGGAGTCTAGAAAGCTTGGAGATAAGAAGAGTTGCGATGTCAAAGGTGGGGATGACAAGGGCAAAAACAAGGAGGAGAAACGTCACGAATCAACTCTAACAAAAGTAAGGGATAAGGGGAAGACTAACAACAAGCCATATCAAAATCGCTGCTTTCTTTGTGAAGGACCTCATTGGGCAAGGGATTGCCCTCAGAAGAAGGCCCTCAACGCTCTTCTTGCAAGACATTAAGAGGAAAAATAAAGTGATAGGGAAAATGACATGGAAAAATGACATGGAGGGACATGGAGGCACATGTGGGATCTCTTCAATTGTTGAACGGGATGCAAACTCCGACAAAACCCCAAGGGAAGGGGTTACTCTTTGTGAATATGACAATAGGAGGGAAGACCACCAGGGCAATGATGGATACGGGTGCTTCTCACAACTTTATCTCCAGCGAGTAAGCAAAGAGGTTGGGGTTGTAGATGTCTAAAGGAGGGGGCTCCATTAAAGTCGTCAACTCAGCAGAGATGCCAATCGACGGAGTGGCTAAGGGAGTCAAGACCAACATTGGGGCATGGTCAGGTATTCTAGACTTCTCTGTCGTTTCTTTGGATGATTACAAAGTTGTCCTAGGAATGAACTTCTTGGAGCAAGCAAAAGCATTCCCAATGCCATTTGCCAATAGCCTATGCATCATGGAAGGGAGTCAAGCTTGCTCAATACCGATAATAAGGTTAAGCAAGCAAAGATCCAAAATGCTATCGGCAATTCAGCTGAAGGATGGCATTGCGCAGGACAAGAGAGACAAGTTGACTATTCTTCATGATACTAATGAAGGAGAAAAGACACAAGGAGTTGGGATGCCAAGGAATGTGGTGGAGGTTCCTAATGAAACACCACCAGGAAAGAAGAAAGGTGGTTTCACAAGGTTGGAGGCAAGGGATAAGCCGTCAGCCAGGAAGACTTGATGTATGACACCCCTCTCCCACAACAACATGCACAATGGAGAAGCCGCAATGAGGGCATTGCGGGTTTAAGTGGGGGAGAGTGTCATGCTCCGCTATATTCTAGAAGTTGGCAAGACAAACATGTGATGGAAAATTCTATAGAAGACTGGATTGTGGAGAGCAATTCAAAGGATTCTACTCAATTTTAGAGAATATGAGAAGGAAAGACGCAAGAATAACCTAGAATGTTCTAGGGCTATGTGTGTAATAAGAGAGGAATGTAAAACTCTCTAGAAACTAGAATAATTTAATGTATTCTAGAATGTTCCATTAGGCTTGGAGGGGGCTATAAATATGAGCCCCTCCCCTCATTTGTAATCACCAAAGCATTGAATCAAAGCTTTCAAGTATTCAAGTGTGAAGTGTTCCTTTCTCTCTACCCTTCTTCTTCAGAGTGCTTGGTGCTCACAAGTCCAAGTATTGTGAGGATTAGACTGATTTAGTGCTAAAGGAGAGCGCTAAAGCCACACGGGTGACTTGGAGAAAGTTAGTTCGTGATATGTAGCCGGCAACGCGGAATTGATGTTGTTCTCAATGATGAATCCAGGCGTGAGACTCCTGCCATTGTTTGCTTTGGGGAGAAGCAGCATTTCAGATCCTAAGCTGCAGCTTGATCCTAGTATCTTACCATTTGCTGGCTCTGAAGGGCCAGATGGTTTTCTGCTTATCTATGCTGGGTACCTTGGTGAGCAGAAGTTCTTCACGCCAACGCAGGTTCTCTCGAATTTGAAGGGCATTACTGCGACTAATCTCAATGCTTCTGTGGTCGACTGTTGCATTGGAAAGCATTGGGAAGCATTGGGATTCCGGCGTATTTCACTGATTTGCAGAGAAGAGCTGCAATTGATGCTGCCACAACTTTGGATTTGCATCCTCTCCATTTGTTCCATGAGACTTCTGCCATGGCTTTGGCTTATGGCATATGCATAACTGATTTGCAGGAAAATGATCAGCTTAATTTTGCATTTATTAATGTTGGTCATGCAAGAATGCATGTTTGTATTGCAGGTTTCAAAAAGGGGCAGCTGAAGATCTGGGCAAATGTGTATGATCGATCTCTGGGTGGTAGGGATTTTGATGATGTTTTGTTCAAATACTTTGCTGCCAAGTTCAAGTATGAATATAAGATTGATGTTTACCAAAATGCTCGTGCGTGCCTTAGGCTCAGTGCAGCGTGCGAGAAGCTGTATAAAATGTTGAGTGCAACCCCGAGGCGCCATTGAATATTGAATGCTTGATGGATGAGAAAGATGTCAAGGGGTCCCAACAGAGGAGTTCATCGTTGGTTTGCTTGCAAAACGACTTGAAAAAGACTATTACAGAGGCGAGACCGGATGTATCCTTTAAAGGAATCCCAACAGCCGACCTACAGGCCCTCCTCGTTGCAGACTCTTTTCATGCAGTAGTGCCTTCTCTGAAGCTTTTTCCTATATTAGGCTCTTCTCATGAGCTTTTCCTGCAACAGGTCCTCCACCGAGTTCTTTCTGCTGCATGCCTACCTCCAAAGCTTTTTTCTACAGTAGGTCCTCCTTTGGAACATTTTCTTGCAGCAGGCCTTCCTCCGGAGTTTTTTTCTGTCGCATGCCCTCTTTCGAAGTTTTTTTATGATGCAGACCCTCCTCTAAAATCTTTCCTGCAACATACCTTTCTTTGGAGCCTTTTTCCTGCATCAAGCCATCCTTCAATATCTTTTACTGCAACAGACCCTCCGGATTTTTTTTCTGCAGCAGGTCTACCTCCAAGCTTTTCCTTTTATTTTGCAGATCATACTCTATAGTTTTTTTGGAGGTTGTCCACTTTCCTGCAAGCTCCCTGCAACATTGCTTATAGGAGTTTTTTGCTTACCAACAGACACTGCAGGAATTGCAGTTAAAGACAATCGCAGTCAAACTAGAAGTCAATTTTTTTTTGCAGGTTATCTACTTCTCCGCAAACTCCCCTAAAGCATTATCTATAGAAGTCTTTTGCCTACCGACAGACAATGTAGGAATTGCGGTCAAAGATAACCGCCATCAACTAGAAGTCAGCTTTTCTTGCAAGTTGTCTACTTCTCTACAAATTATCCCGCAACATTACCTGTAGGAGCCTTTGTTGGCCATTATTTTTGAAAAAGTTGATTTTTGTAAAATATAAAAATAGTTTTGATGTAAATACGATCTTTGAAAGTAACATTTTAATTTAAAAATATATGAGACCAAACGAGTCTCACATATTAAATAGTTTGAACGGCTGAGCGCGATACCACAAATAATACACTATCCCGAAGGATAATCATACCACTTGAAAGTAAGCTCCACCACCTAAAATAAGGAGTTTGTGAAATCCGTTTGGTCTGCAAAAACCTTTTATAAATGGTCGACAAGTTTTCCTACCTAATATAATGATTAGATAAGGTTTATTTCACCTGAGTTTCAAGTTCCATATAGAGACAAACCCTTATAGTTTATTACATCTTAAATGACCGGGGTTACTTAAGAATACTTTCGATTAAGATCAGTGGTTTTGTCTTACAGATTTTAAAATTTAGGTTTTCAAGATTGGACACGGGAAAATCAAATGAGAGGGGCTCAAACAGGAACAATTATTTTAAGGAATTCAAAGGAATGAAGAGTAAGAGATATCACAAATCTAGGGGAAACCCTAGTGATTTTCCAACTATCCTATTGTTTGGCTTTATGTCTTAATATTATTCAATGTTTAATCCTGCAATTTATTTTTAGAATTGAGGACTTACATTCACACGATATCCGATCGTGCAAATAACCTAAAAAGATAGAAGGTATTACACCGTATCGTACGATAACCTCGGAATCCTAAAAGTGTTAGGACTTATAATTGCACAACTGTGTTGTGCAAAAGCCCTAAAGATAAGGTAAAGATTTACGTTGCGCTAAGCAAATTACCTCGAAGTCCCATGACTTATTATTTAAACTAAGGAAAATGCTTAGTTGACGTGAACTTGTTTTGATGTTACAGATCCATCTCGAAGTTGCTCTTCTGTGTGTCCTCGTTGTGCTACCTACGGTGTTCGCTTCAAGCTCCCCGTCGTAACACCTTCGGATTCGATGTTAATTTTAAGGGTACATGCAATTGTTTAGTCAATGATCTGCTGCCGGATACCTCCTATGAAACCAATTACTGGCCTTCTACTCTAAGGTATAGTGTGTAAAAGAAACAGTAGCAGGTATAAGTATAGTGACAGAATTTAGGAAATGAGCTAGCATGCATTGTATCAACAAAATGAATACCACCTAGAAAACTCAAGAAAGAGCGGCAAATGACCCATGATGAAATAAAACTCGAGAAAATCGGCAAATAACTCACGACGGAAATTTCCAAGCAAAAACAGCAAATGACAACTCAAAGAAAGTCACCGAAAACACGAGAAGATCCCGGAAAAAGACCACGACTGCTTTACCAAAAGTTCCAGTAAAATCACACGAAAAATCCGAAGAAAGAAAAATCGCATGCACTCGGGTCGTGGCTAGGCTCAGATATTATATATTTATACTCGAGGGATGTCGAAGGCTACTATCGGTCACCCGAATGTATGGAGCTCGTCACTCAACTAGAAGGGTGTCCTACTAAACCTAACTCAGGAGAGTGCTCCTTAGCCCGATACTGGTAATTGACAAGTGGACAACGAAGTTATAATACATTTAAAATTTATATTTTAGCATGCACATGGACTTCAGGCATACAAAAGGAAGTTGTATCAATTTTGTAGTAAATTTTGTAAATATTGTATCTGTTTTTATCGTGTCTGTTCTTATCAGTTTTGAAAATTATGATTGTCCACGAGTCGATCACGCCGTCGGAGGTAGGATCACCAACAACCTAAGAAAGTACGAATCCCCCGCTAGTCTTGTGTCGGTGAATGATACTATCGTCCTACGGTTTACTATGTCCCAAGATTGGATCCTGATGTCGTAGGATAAAATATCATTCTGCTCTACCACCGGTGTGCCTTTGTCATCACCGCCCTAAACCCCAAAACAAAACAGACAAACTTGAGATCTTGCTTGATAGTTCATATATAACAAAAAACTATACATGCACTTATGCATCGGACATAAGCACCAAAAGTCTAAACCAAAAAGCAAGAAAAGCAAACAAAAAATCAAGAAATGAAAAAGAAAGAAGACCAACCCTCTTCCAAAACAAATTTAGAAAAGAAAAGCCAAAGTGGCAGGAGGGTTAGCCTAAAACATCCGACTGGCGGGACTTTCTCGAATGAGTAAAAAGAGGTGAAATACACTCTCATTCTAGCCATGAAACATCTTCAAAAGATACAACTTAGAAAATTCCCAATCATTCTCAAATATCAAGAAATTCTTCATCTTTTCTATATCTTCTCTTCTTCTTTTTTTTTTTTAATATTGCAAATGATCTAGCCCGCAGAATTGGGCCCCGAAACATTTCCAAACACCTAGCAGATCATTCCTCGGAAAAGAGCATCTGAATTCCTTCAAACATTAAGAATTTGACAAATTTCATTTCACCAATATCAAAATATTCGATTTCGCATCAAATTAAAAAAATTCTAATGCCACATGAAACCCACACCATTCAAGGATCCCACATAAGTACTCATGACTGGGGCAACAAGGAAAACCACCCAAAATAGGCTCACGGGTAAGGGTAACAAGAGAAGCCAACCCAAGCTCAGCTCAAGAGCAAAGGCACCAAGGAGGGACTAAGAGCACAGAGAGGAAATAGAGCACAGAGAGGAAATCGACGATCATCAAGCTCACGGGCAAAGGCACTAAGGAGGGCAAACCGAATCCAAATTAAAATTATAATAGGATCACAGGTAGGCACAACAGAAGAGGCTCAAACCAGCCCCACAACAACACACTCAACCAAGTATTCATCACCATGGCAACAGGGAAAAATTACCCAACAAATGCATAAAGGGCCCAAACACCTTAGTAAATAAATCACCCAATTTCCATGGTCAGGGGCTGAAATGGCTCTCGAACAAGGCAGCAAATAAAACATTCCAACTGTACCCCAAAAGAAAAGAAAGGGGTTCCACCAATTCTCAAACAAATGACAAAAGTAAACCAAGCTCCACCAGTAGAGAATGCTCCAGGTGGCTCTCGGGTGAGGGCATCCAAAAGGGGCAGAATAGGGGCACAAACCAACATCTGGTCCACGGGTAAGAGTAGCAAGATAAGCCACCCAGCCAATAGGGGAAATCACGGTTGGGATGCCCACGGGTAAGGGAGCAACCCACACACTATCCAAATACTCACAGCCAGGGCCAACAAGAAACATTCAAACAAAACAGAAGAATACTACAAGGAGTGCTCACAGCCAGGAACATCTAGAGAAGCCACCAACTGTAATCCAGATAGGGGTAGTAGCCATAAGGGATGAAATCAAGCCACTAAAACAGGCTCCTCAAAGCATTGATAGTAAATTCCAACATGTATTTCGAACAAGGGATATATTAGGAAATAAAACCAAGCATCTGAAGCCAAATACTCAAAGGCTAAACAGATACCAACATGCATTCAAACAGGGACAACAACTGAAAAAAACTGAAAGAAAAAAAAAAAAAAAAAAAAAAAAAAAGACCAAAACCAACTACAAAAAGTCTTAGAAACCAAATTTCAGCTGCTCGTGCATTTCGAACGTAGAAGGCAACAAAGAAACAGCAAAACAAGGCCCTAAACAGGGCTCAACATCATTAAAACCGAGCCATCATAGGGCAAAACCGAGCGCAACACAGGGTCAAAACCGAGTCTAACACAAAACAAATCCCTCAAAGCTTTAAAACCCAAAATTTGCACCCATCATATAGTCCGAACAGGGGTAACAATAATAAAGTGCTCAAAAATCAAATCCCAAATCTACATTTCATTCAACATGTGATTCAAATAAGGGAATAACAAGAAACAAGACGACCAAAATAGTTCCCCAACATAAAGGTTTCTTCCAGCTTGCATTTCAAACAAGGGCAACAACAATAGGGAACCAACATCAAGCCCCAAATCAATATTCCATCTAGCATGTACTTCAAATAGGTAAATAGCAACATAGAGCAAAATTGAGACCTCAAAATAAGCTCCCAAGAAATCCGAAAAATTAAATTTTCACCCAATATGCAATTCAAGCAAAGAAGATAGCCACAGGGAGCCAAAACTAAGCCCCAATTCGAGAATAAATCTGAGCTTTTCTCTCTTTTTTTATAATAATTTTGCTGTGCAAGCCTCCCTAGCATCCTCCACATTTTCCAAAAAATGCATTTTTAATTTGTGCATCTCGCTCATATGTTCCAACTCACCAATTCTATAGCCATTCTCATTCTTAACATTAAACTCAATTAGTTCTTAAAGTAACCTTCACTTCTCAATTTCAAACGCATTAGAAGAATGCATTCAGGAGCAATTCCAAGTGATGAAGATTAAAAGGATCATTCTTTAGGTAAGTAATCATCAGGGCAAAATTGTCAAAATACATCTTTATAAATTATGAGCACATTAAACCCAAGGCATGAAAATAGAATAAAACAGATAATTCGTTTGAATGTTTGCAGAAAGGAGGAAGAGGGTTACTTTTTGATGCAGATTCAAAGCAAACTCAAGAACAAGCCTAAGAAAATAAAATCAACAAAACCTCCCTTAAGAACCTTGATGTAAAAGCACAAGTCTCCTGAAAGCCTCGAGAAATACAGCAGCGAATGCACACGTCAAGGATGCCACAATTCCTTCTCTTCTCCTCTCAAAATTTTTAACAGCCCACCAACATGTCCTAGGAAGAGCTTTTATAAGCAGGGAAAAGAGGAAGAGCG
>NW_018164801.1:1008306-1024596 GCF_001263595.1 Phalaenopsis equestris
TGAGAGGGGAGGATGTGTAGCCTCGAGAAGGAGAAGGGTCGGCCAGCTGAAGTCTCACGATTGGAGAGCCGCTCGGTCGAGTAGCCATGCGAAGAAGAAGAGGAGTCCGGAGCGCGGGATCTAGGGTACGAGAGGGGGGCGAGCCGAGCTTTCAACCAAAGGAGGGGAAGACCGATTTGGGTGCGTGAGTTAGGTGAAATAGGTTTAAAATAAAGATTTATTTTATTTTTATTATTTTGTTTTATTTTATTGTACTGTATTATTTAATTATATTAATTAGCGTGTGAATTATTCGTGCTCGGAACCCTAGCAAAATGAATATTCTTCCTGAGTAAAATTGATGCTTCGGACGTGCCGGCACAGTCCGTTTCGTCATCCGGTGTCGTTTTGACAAATTCATTGATTTGCTTGCGATTTGCTCGTGTGCGAAATTATAGCAATATAGATGTCATTCTTAGGTAAAACCAACATCCCGGATGCACTGGCGCAATCCGTTTCGTCATCTGGTGTTGTCCGGACAACCTCGTCGACGATTGGGTAAAAATGCGTCAAATTTGATTTGTCTTCAAATTTTGGGTTCTTTATCGATTATTTCAAAGATTGAATTATGTTCCGATTAATTGTGAAGTTTTTACAGGTTTAGGTGACGCGAATTGTGGTATTTGTGTGTGCGAATGTACTAAAGTCTTTATGGGTGTTCTAAGGTTTTAAACCCTACGGGATCTCTCTTTGGGCCTCCACAGGATTGTCCTTAACCACTCGACCAAATGATGATGGTTCGTGAATACAACCACTCGATCAAATGATGATGGTTTGATATCACCCATGCGAGACACCACAAGAGAATCAAGAATTGACTTGAATTTCTAAGAGGTGTGGGCCTCATCACTAGGCCTCTAGGATGATCAGTAGGAAATCCTAAGACTAGATCCTAGAATCTATGAAGAGGAAGGAAAGTCCTCACAAAAATGAGGTTAACAAATAGACCCCCAATAGGTATGGTGTGCTGGGCAAGCACACCGTGCGTATTGGTATTGACCGAATAAATCGACAAACCAAAGAACCGTTTAAGTAGACTTACTTAAAATCGACCAAATATTGAACCAAATATGTCTATGAACGTGAGTTGGGTTCCCAACCGGGAAACCACAACTCAAGAAAGAATTTGAAAATGAATGAGTTGGGTCCTCCACTCGAGAGTTCCCAAACCAAAGGTAAGAATGCATTAAATATCTTTGAAAGATTTTTTTTTGCTGGGGATGAAAGGATTTGATTTGTGGTAAAATGTGTTGTTTGTTTTGATTGTTTTGTTTTAATTTGTTTTGTGAGTGATGCTAATTTGATTGAATGAGGGGATTATTTTGAGAAGGAGAGCACGGGAACTCACACCTATCCTGAATGTTGAGATTGTCGAGTTTAGTGTTGAATTTTACAGAGATTGTTGTGGAAATTATGGAACTGAGTATAAAGGTTTGTGAAAATTTATGAAGTGCAAATTTTTTTTTTGTGGAAGGAATCGAAATCCTTGCACCGACCCTGAAATATTGTGAATATGGAGAGTATTTGGATAGAATATGAAAATATATGAAGGAATCAGAATCCTTGCACCGATCATAGAATATTAATTTAAAAGAATCAGAATCCTTGCACCAGTCCTGAAATATTGTGAATATAGAAAATATGTGGATAAAATATAAAAATATGTGAAGGAATCGAAATCCTTGCACCGATCCTAGAATATCTATTTAAAGTAATCGAAATCCTTGCACCTATCCTGAAATATCGTGAATATGAAGAATATGTGGATAAAATATAAAAATATGTGAAGGAATCAGAATCCTTGCACTGATCCTAGAATATATTTAAAGGAATCAGAATCCTTGCACCGATCCTGAAATATTGTGAATATGGAGAATATGTGGATAGAATATGAAAATATGTGAAAGAATCGGAATCCTTGAACCGATCTTAGAATATATATTTAAAGGAATCGAAATCCTTGCACCGATCCTGAAATATCGTGAATATGAAAAATATGTAGATAGAATATGAAAATATGTGAAGGAATTGAAATACTTGCACCGATCCTAGAATATATATTTAAAGGAATCACACCGATCCTAAATATCGTGAATATGAAAAATATGTGGATAGAATATGAAATATGTGAAGGAATCAAAATCCTTGCACCGATCCTTGAGTATATATTTAAAAGAATCAGATTCCTTGCACCGATCCTGAAATATCGTGAATATGGAGAATATGTGTTTGTTGCGAATATATAGATATTTGTGAAGAATTATGAAGCTTATGAAAGTTGTGAAAAAAAATGTCACATTGGGAAAGAATGTCGGAGACTGACATCAATCCCAAGAGGTGAACAAAAGAATCATCTTGAGAAGGAAAGCCGGAGATTCGCATCCAACCTTAAAGCTGATCGAAGAATTATCCCTGTGGGAAGAGATGCGGCTCTATATTTGTAGAACCAACCAAACCTCATACACACCAGACAAGGGTCTTAGAAGAGTGTGGTTCTATAGAGCCAACTCTTCCACAGGAGGAAGAAGACCTAGTTTTAGACAAGTGCAACATCCATGTTCCTGAGAACGGCGTTGTCTTTGAAACACCACGATGCACAATACTTCTTGAGGTACCATCTGTTAACTGAGGATATGTGCGAAAATAACTCATCCTTATGGTACTTTAAGAACTATATTCTCTCAAGTACACATAAATATGTGCTATTTCTAGGAATACCACAACCTAGCTCCGTTGTGACTGTCGTCGTTTCTTTACCACCGATTTTGCCAATATTGTTCACATTGTCATGAGAAATCACTTTGACGCTTTTACGCTCTTCGAATTGAGATTGGAATTGACTCTTCTTGACGTTGAAAGATATAACTTCAGGGTAGAACTCTCATTAATTGCTAATAACATAATCTTTATTTAAATCTTTCTTAGTGGGTCTAAGCAGATCTCATAATATTTACCCATGTGATTAGAATATTTTTTATCTTCCAAAGATATTTCTGAGCTAATTAATAGCCGACCAAGTGACCCAAGATCGATTAACTTTTTTCTGAATATAATATCCAAAGAATTTTCTTGAAAGGGTTCTTCAAGTTTTATTAATCAGAGGAGAATTCAGACACAATTTTTTTATTTTTATGCTCACCTCAAGCTTTTTTTTTTCCAGGGGAGATTCCTTTTTTTATTTTTTATTTTTTTTTGAGAATTACTATATATGGTAGAACATATTTTAAAGATTTTGAATGTCTGAACTCCCTTAATTAACAATTCTCAAATATTTTTTAAGTTAAATCCTAGGATATTATAACACATTCGAAAGCTAGGACTCAGTCACTTGACAGAAGATTAAAAGACTCATGATATCCTTAGTCGACTATTCATATTATAATCACATGTTTCATTTCAAAATTTATGTTTCCGTTCATTTTTCTCTTTTTTTATTTTAAAAAAGTAGTCGCCAGCTTGTCGATCGTCGTATACTTCCCCCATTTGAATAAATCTCCCCCCCGAACCATATAAATGATTCGAAGAGGAGAGGAATCGAATAAGAAGGGACATACGACAAAGTGACAAACAAGAGAAAAAGTAAAACGTGGAGAGTCTATGTATGATAAACCTCGCAAGGATAGGTCAAGAATGTCCGCCCAAATAAGATCGGGCGAAGACACCTTAAACCAATATCCGCGAAAGAAGTATCTACATAGACTACCCATAACCAGAGAGTCAGGTGTATTTACCTGTTCTGGGGTCAAGAGCACTCCCAGAGGAACGTGTTCCTACTGGTTAATTACATCTTGGGGGATACCCAAGAATACTCTCGATAAAAGGAGTTTCGCTTCATATTATCATAAACCTGGGGTATAGGCAATCAAAGGAAGGTTATTCCGTGTGGGAACAGTCTCAATACTTCAAAGCTCACACTAAGCCATCGGGCAGAGAGTGAGTTTCTCACATTCCAAAAAGATAGCGACTAATCACCACACGGAGCCCACAAAATAACCAAAGTCATCTTGACGGGGAGATTCTAACACGTCAAAGCACATCCAATCCATAAGGGTAGAGGACAAATCGTATCCTAAATGGACGGCATCTCATCAGAATTATGCCGTCAAGATGATACCAACAAAGTCAGAGGATAGACGAGGATCAAAGGGGCTTAAGAATAGAAAGGGTAAAGTAATCTTATAGGCTAGAGGTGGTTGGGTCATGGTACCACAGACCTATCATCCCTAGTTACTAGAATCCCAAGTCTACCTGGTTGTGAAGGTAGTTGACCCAACATGTCCAGAAAGCTCCAGTCAGTAATCCGTGAATTGCATCATCCATGGGGACCTCGGTAGCCTAAGTTCTAAAAAACGAAACTCTAGTCCTATGATCTATAAAGTTGGAGCTCCAAGCGATGGGACCTATAGCTGCCAAAATGATAAAGATGCCTTAGGAAAAAAAGAGAAGAGGAGGTTCAACTACAAAGCTGGAAACACTCTCAACAAAATGACTTCCACCCCGTGTGGGTCGGGGATCATTCTAACACCCTAGGCGCACTATACAACTACTTTGATAAAAAAAGATATGCTTAATCAGTCGGGTTAGAGAAGAAAGAGGGCTTCTCCTTGGGACATGCGATATGAATGCAATTATCTATGTATGTCCTTAAATATTATGGCGACACTATTAATATGACCGGGGAGATAATCCATTTTAAAAGCGGGCCAAAGGATATGCAAATAAATAAAAGAGCAATTTTAAAATATTGAATATTTTAATCCTAAACATTCATTATTTTGAATATTTTATTTAGGATTTTATAAAAAAACATAGAGTTTTAAATCCTAATGAGTCTATATTGCATCGTGATTCCTAAACAAAACACAAAAATAAATTAGTTATATGCATTTTTTTTATTTTTTTTAATTCAATGAACTAGTTTTTTAGTTCTTATTTGCATTATTTGATTTTAAAATCTCACACCTCCAACTTATATATTATTTTACTTATTTAGTATGAATTAGTTAGATGCTAATTTTAAATCTAATTAATTATTAATTTATTTAGATTGTAAAATCATTTGTTAATAATTTTATATAAAAAATAATAAAAACTCATTTAAAATTTTAATTTATTTACTAATGTAAATGAATAATCATAAACAATCAAAATTTTACTTTTATATAAAAAATTAAGCACTCATTTGTATTGTAATTTTTTGATTAATATAAGCAAATTAAATACAAATCATATATGAACATTAAAAATTTTATGCATACTAAGTTTAGGCATATATGTGAAAGCTCGTCTCAAGTTTGAATTGAACATTAACAACTTATGATTCGACCAAGACAAGTCCAAACCATTGCATACTCTACTCGACATGGCTCGATTAGAATCATAGGTTCATGTCACAAAGCTGTTAAAAATCTAAATATCAATTATGGGTGACAGATATGTAAATACATAAGAATTGAAAAAAAGTGTCAAAAGGTTCCCCAACTATTGAAAGGGAGCCATTTTAGTACTTCACTTTTAAAAAGTGTCAAATTAGTCCCCAACTATTTGAGAGGGCTTGAAATAGTCACTGTTAAAACAAAAATATGAAATTCGAAGTTAAAATTAACTGAGTTGTGGGTCACAAGAATATTTTGAAGTTTCCATATTTTGTAAGTTGATTTACAAACATAGCAACGACCGAAAGGTCTAGGGCCTTCACATGATCAAGGGAGATGTCATGGCTTGAGAGATGATGTAAGCATATGCCATTTCAGTAGAGTCAAGCAGTGAGGACGTTCGAGCAGTGAAGCCAAACATGAGCGGGTGTTCTACAAGGCATTTTAGAGCGATAGTGATCAAGATGCATGGTGGAGCCTGCATGACGCCTTGCTAAGTTAGGGGAGTTAAGCCTTGGATTCCAATCTCATCTCGAAGCTCTCTATTATGTCTTATGAAATGGTCACTAATTTGACAGTTTGTTTGAATGTTTCTTGATTATAAATGCCGACAGTGTTTTTTTTTCCTTTGTTGTTGCTCATGTTTCCTTTTTGTTTTATTATTTTAATAATCTCTAAGTTGACTTATTTGAAAATTATGCTTTCAATCATTATTTTGATATATTTAATTGTTGAAAGGAGTGAAGACACTAGATGTTGTTCTGATATCATTTAGAACCTTAACTGAAGTCTTAGATTTCTGTTCAATAAATTTGTACAGTTCTGCCTTGGCAAAAATGTTGTTGTAGGTAATCGGCTTGCAAAGGTAAAATTACCAGATATCCTAGAGGGTTCATTAATATTAATGTGTTTGATAATAATTTTAATGAGATTGAACGGGGGCTTACATTGGAAATTTTTAGTCCTATTTTAATTAACTCTAAAACATTTACTCTTCTAATCAGATCATGAGATGGTAGATGTTTAATGTGACCCAACCATCTAAGATGGCTATCTCTAATTTTGTCCGTCACTTGAGCTACACCAACCCTATCACAAATATGTTCATTTCACATTTTATCTCTAAGTGTAAGGCCACTCATCCACCTAATCATTCCCATCTCGACAACACTTAACTTAGTTTTATGCTTCTCTTTTAAAGACCAACATTCATCGCCATAGAGCATTATAGGTCTCACCACCATCTTATAAAATTTTCCTTTCAGTCTAAGCTATACTTTTCTATCACACAATAGGTTCGTAGCATTCCTCCACTTCAACCAACCAACTTGTATTCTACTAATAACATCCCTATCAATATCACCATCACTATGAACAATAGACTCGAGATATCAAAAACATTCACACCTTTTAATAATTTGGTCACCCATAATTACATTTTTGTCACCGGAGCTACTACTACAAAAATTACATTCCATGTATTCAGTTTTAGTTCTACTCAAACGAAGACCTTTAGACTCCAAGGTAATTTGAACAACAATATGTGTTGATGGTTGTTTTTTGAGCCAATTAAACTGCAGCTACTCTTGATGGGAACAATAATATGTTTCTCATTGCATGAGCACTAGTTGAAGCATAGGGTATGAGTAGTTGGGAATGATTCTTAAATTTGCTTGACAAAGATATATATTTTTGAAGGACAACATAACTTTGCTTTTATTTCTGATAAGCTGAAAGGGTTAATTCTTGCATTTGATACATATTGTCTCGTTTCACAAATAGATTTTGTGTTAGACATTTGCAAAAAAACTTCAAGTAAGCTGGATTTACTTAAACAATATTGAAGAATGCATTATGGGCAGTTACAAGAGTGATGCACCTAAAATATATAGTGTTTTTAGACCGATTCTTATACCTATTTTTGAGATATTGCACTTTAATGGAAGGTATTTTTGTATTTTTGTTGCAAATACAAGTAAAAATGGAAAAAAATGCTGGCCCGCCATGAAAGTAAGACGGCGAGGTGAAGAAGTTAGCCGAGAAAAAGAAGAAGAAGAAAGAGAAAAAATAATAATAATAATAATAAAATCGGAAGAAGGAGAAGAAGAAGAAGAAGAAGAAATAGGAGAAGAAGAAGAAGAAAGAGAGAAATTAAAAAAAAATAAAAAATCAAAAATAAAAAATAAAAAAATAAAAATAAAATCGGAAGAAGGGAAAGAAGAAGAAGAAGAAGGGGAAGAGAGAAGGAGAAGAAGAAATAGAAGATGAAGAAGAAGAAGAAGAAGAAGAAGGAGAAGTTGAAGAAGAAGAAGAAGGAGAATAAGGAGGAGGAGACTACTGACAAAGGAGACGACTGACAGCGGAGCGGAGCCGGCGACGGAGGAGAGGGATCCGGAGGAATGTCGCGCGAATCGGGAGGAGGTCTCGCGATCGATCGCGATCCAGAGGGAGAGAGGCTGCGATTCGCGAAAAACTCCAGGAGAGAGGGGCGTAACTGATTTTTGAGGGGGAGAGATCTTCTCTCTCCTCTTTCCAAATAAGTCATGCGTGAGCAACAAAGGGAGGAAAACACACACACACATATATATATTCCCTTAAGTAAAATTGATGTTCTGGACGCACTGGTGTGGTCCGTTTAGTCGTCCGGGGTCGTTCAGACCACTTTTTTGACTATCGTGTAAAAAAAAGATAATATGCATATTTTAAGCCCGTATGCGAAATCGTGGTGCAACGAGTGTCTTTTCTAAGTGGAATCGACGTTCCAAACTCACTCCTGTTGTCCATTTCATCGTTTGGGGCCATATGAACAAGCTCGCAGGTGCTCAGGTCAATTTGAGCCAAATTTGTGCATGACGCGATAATTAATTTTCGTCAATCACAGGTGGACACCCTACACCTATGATATCCAAAAATTGATGCCAACAATTTACTTAGGACGCAGTCCAAAATCTTTAAAGTGAAGGACCCAGTTATTAAGACATTAATTTCATTCTCCTCTGAAATCATAATTACTTATCAAAATATTGGAATTTTTATCAAGAAGCACCAATTTTCAAACTTTTGTTGCTCTTTGAACGTTTTGCTATCCGTGCTTTCCAAACATCAAACAGTTCAGGAAAAAAAAAAACACTAATTTTTTTGCGGTTGGAGGAAAAGGACAAACAAACATTGATATCACTACATCCCTTTTGACAAGAAAAGCAGTTCAATAGTAATCAAAAGGCGTTACATCCCTCGAAAGCTGCATCGGAGTTAATCGGAACACTGAGATCGATCGAAATCATATTGACAGAACCTCTTTTGGGGCCTCTCAAATATTCTTTCGGGATTGTTATGTTCCCACTCTTTAAGTTTTTCTCGAGCCAATTCTTGAAAGCAAAACAATTTTCTATAGTATGTCCAACCATTCTGTGGATACAATGGATGGTCTTTCTTATCCACCTCTTCTGGCTTCTTGGGCTCAGGTAATCGAAATTCAGGTTTCTTGAGCAGGCTGCGGAACATCTTTCCTAGCACTTTATCCTTAAAAGGATATTTCTTATTCAAACGTTCCCCATCTGTCTGATATGGCTTCTGCTGAAATGATTGTTGATGGTATTGCTAAGAGGATTGGTAATTGTGTTTCAGCTGCTCTGATTATATATGTATCGGTTGTCTGCCTCTGTCAATCGCTATCACTGTCCCATACTTTTTCTCAAACGTCTTTAATGGTTTTGACTTCTCAATTTTTTCCAAAAATCCGAGCTGCTTAGCTTCCTCTTGCAAACTCGCAGTTTTGCTTAGTAGCTTCTCAAAGGTTTTAATGGTGAATTCTTTGAGCAAGAAAGCTATCGGAACATGCATGCTTTTGAGCAAAATCTCAATTGCATGCTGCTCTTGCAACTGCGGCTCGTACTTCATGCTTAAGTTTCTCCAACGCAGAATGTACTCGACTAAGGTCTCATTTGGTTTTTGTCGCTCGACCACAAGATCATCGACGATGATATGGTGCCGAGCTCCAACAAATCTCTTGATGAATAAGTCTTCTAATTCTGCGAAGGTCTTAACTGAGCCATCAGGCAACTCAGCCAACTCCATCAAATACTTTGAATGTTGGTGGCATGAAGCCCTTAGGATATTGAACGACATCGAATTCCTCAGGGTATGGTCTACCCTTTAGAATTGATGCCCCTCCCTTAGACTGGGCTAAGGCCTCCTTCATCTGTCTCACGATTGGAGAGGCGAAGAAGAGGAGTCGGGAGAGGACGAGAAAGCCGTGTGGATTGATCGCGGGATCTAGGGCACGAGAGGCTCGCTTTCGACCGAAGGAGGGGAAGACCGATTCGGGTGCGTGAGTTAGGTGAAATAGGTTTAAAATCAAGAATTATTTTATTTTTATTATTTTGTTTTATTTTATTGTATTGTATTATTTAATTATATTAATTAGCGTGTGATTTATTTATGCTCGGAACCTAGCAAAATGAATATTCTTTATGGGTAAAATTGATGCTCCGGATGTGCCGGCGCAATCTGTTTCTTCATCCGGTTTCGTTTTGACAAATTCATTGATTTGCGTGTGATTTGCTCGTGTGCGGAATTATAGATATATGAGTGTCATTTTTTAGGTAAAACCAATGTTCCGAACGCACTGACGCGATCCGTTTTGTCATATGGTGTTGTCCGGACAACCCCGTCGACGATCGGGTAAAAAATACGTCAAATTCGATTTGTCTTCAAATTTCGGGTTCTTTATTGGTTATTTCAAAAATTGAATTATGTTCTGATTAATTGTGAAGTTTTTACAGGTGTAGGTGACGCGAATTGTGGTATTTGTATGTGCGAATGTACTAAAGTCTTTATGGGACGGGATCTCTCTTTGGGCCTCCACAGGATGATCCTTAACCGCTTGACCAAATAATGATGGTTCGTGAATACAACCACTCGATCAAATGATGATGATTTGAGATCACCCATGCGAGACGCCACAAGAGAATCAGGAAGCGGCTTGAATTTCTAAAAGGTGTGGGTCTCATCACTAGGCCTCTAGGATGGTCAGTAGGAAATCCTAAGGCTAGATCCTAGGCTCTATGAAGAGAAAAGAAAGTTCTCACAAAAATGAGGTCAACAGCCTTCTGTCTACCTACAGGCATTACAAGAACTACAGCGAAAGACAACTACACTTGTGTACTTCTTTGAAAATTCCTCTGTAGTATTGCCTGTAGGAGACTTTCACCGACCTAAAGACACTGCAGAAACTGCAGTCAAAGAATACCTCAGTACCAGATAAAGACTTCAAATTCTACCTCACAGTTTATTCCTCGCACAATGTGTGATGTTTTCAAATCCATGATGAACATGGTTTTCAACCATGGTTTCAACTTGAGGTGGAGTGTTAGAAGTTATATTACGAAATAATTTATTCTTATTAAAAGTTGTGAGGATTTGATTTATTTTCTAATATATCTTTATTTCATTTCTTATTTTAGATTTATTTTCTTGGATTATATTTATTTCTTTTCTTATTTTAGGCTTTTCTATTTTATGTCGTTTCTTTCATCTCTAAGTAATTATTATGAATTATTTTATTGGAGTTATAGGAGTTATGTCTTTTCTTTCATGTTATTTACTTTTATTGTCTTTCATGTTCTAGGATTCATGTAAGGTTTATATATACCCCATTTTATATCAATAAAAATATCCTGCTTAATTCTGCTTTATTCTGAATTTTAACATAAAGGTTATGCCATGTTCTGGATTTTGTTTTATCTTAATTTTGGAGCTTGATACGCTTATTTTTTGTCTTTATCTTGAATCCCCGTAAACTTTTCTTATCGTAATTCAGGAGCTTGGTGGCAATGCTTTCTGGTTTGACCGCTTTCTTGCCCAACATATTGCAATCTTTTACTACTTCATGACGGTCTTCATGTATGCACTGAGCCCAAGAATGGCTTGTGAGTATACTCGTGCAATTAAGTGCATCTTCTTCAACATTGGAATTTATTTTAAAAATTGATTACTGGATATTTGCGGCATGATGCAACTGTTCACTTTATGTGGTCTTCATTAGTGGTTAGCTCCACTTTCGCACGAAGTTGCTTGAGCTTTCATCTTGCCTTTAAAGAAGGAAGATTTACATTCATTCCGATCAGTTTTTATGTATTTACATATTTAACACCCAAAGTTTGCTTTTAAAATTTATATCTTCGAATATTTCATATCATATAAAAAATACCATCATTTTAACTTTTAAAAAGTGAAAAACACCTTTTCATACATAGGTAAGGTGGTTTCTATGTAAAAAATAAAGTTTAGGTGTTATACATGTAGATACATGAGAATTGAGTGGTATGTTTGTAAATTTTCCTTTAAAAATTTGGGTTTATGGACCACGATTTTGTAGCTGTTTACTGAAACACTATTAGTATCTCAGACCATTTTTTACTGTTAGATATAGCACATTTTATATTAAATTGTTGTCACCCTATTACTCCAATATTTCAACATCCGTACTTTCAAGGCCATAGTATTGTCATGGAGCAACGTCTTTTATATCGGGATTGCCTTGAATGTTTGACGTTCTCATTTGAGTCATTTAAGTGATGTTAGTTGAAATGGACTTCCATGTATTTTGATGTGTTAATTTTTTTTCTGACAGCAGCATTGAGTTCAACTTTGAATAAATTTTCAAGGGCTTTTTTGGGATTTAAAAAAAAAAAAAAACTAGACAACGGAAAGATATAATGAAACAAATTTGATAGGTTCTTGTTTTTATTTTTTTATTTTTTAAAACAAATTAAGGTGTTTTAGAAATTTAGAAACACACATTTTAGGTTATTTGTAAGCTTTCAAAATCGGTTGTTATCTTCTGATGAAGCAGGTTCTGAGTGTGAGCAAAATGAATGATATCATTCACATGCATCCATTTCATATTTATTTCTATATTTAGAAATCACACATTAGATTCATTGATTATACTATAAAATATAGTTGTCGCTTGTATTACCTTGAAATATGAGAATTTTTTACCAGCTAAATGGAGTCCAGGGACTCCTAAGGAGAGTCGTCAGTCTGTAGGCTTTTTAGTTTGACTGACTAATCTTACCTATTGGAGTGTACTACCAACAATTATATCTTTCAAGCACACAAGCATAGCTTATATAAATATTTCCCATTTTGCAATATGCTATAACAACAATTCTGTGAATAATAAGAACGATATTTGCTTCTTATCAATAAATGTAATTTGCATGTATTATAAATCATTCAATTGATTTTTTTATTTTGCTTCAAAAGCAATATGCTATAACAACACCTTGTCAGTAAATGTAATTTGCAACAACAACAACAAGTATTTATTCCACTAACTGGGGTCTGCTACTTGAATCCTTTTCTCCATTACCAGATCATTTTTTATATAATATGCCCGTGTCTAAATTAAATGTAATTTGCATGTATAATAAATTATACCATATTGCTGTAAGTTTCCAAAAGCATTGAATTTATGTAGAAATTAATATGACAAAGCTTACTGCACATCACATAAGTGTATCGATATGAATAATAGAATCGCCATAAAAAAATATGAGTGGGTGTCAATAAAAGTGACATTGGTAAATGTTCTTCTTATTCCTGGGCACACTTAATCTTACTCTAAAAGAGAAACTCGAAATCTTTCAATTTAAATAAATAAGAGAATAAAAAAAAGAACTAATAAACTAAGAGATGTAACTAAGATTTGAAATTATCCATTAGAAAGTTTCTTAAAATATATATCTTCCTCTAAAGTTCCTAACAAGATGTCAGCCATCTAATAATTGCTAGCAAAAAATTAAAGTGCTATCATTTTGGATTCTTATTCATATGAAGTGGTTTCATTGTTAGTTTGGGTGAGTGTGGTGCAGTGGGAAAATAATTGTATATAAAGATTACATCAGTTACTGTATTAATCATAAAATTTTACTTTATAGTATTGTGGTGTTTCTTTATAATTTTGGCCACTCCTTATATGAAGTAGCTTGTTTATAAATCTTAAAGTTTGTCTAGATGTTGTTGGAATCACCTTTTCTAATTCTATTGAGACGATGATATAGCCGACGAGGATGATGGCAAGCGGTTGTGGCTGATGGTAGCCGCGTAGCGGCTAGCTATGAAAGTTTTTTTCAAACTAAGCCGAACACACAAAAGTTGTTGTGTTTTTAAAAAAAACTTTATTTGTTTTTAGAAACGAAGTGCACTAAATGAACATTTTTTATAAAAAACATAGAAAAAAAAGTGATCCTAAACTGGCCCCTTTTAAGCAGCAAAATGAAATTTTTTTCTATTTCTTTGTCACTCTGTTAGCTGAACGGTGGGAAATCTTATTTGCTGCAATTTTTTTCGTAGCCATTTTGACATTAATTTATGTTTATCCAGTGGGACGTTATATGCTATCATTGGCTGCTCTTTTTTGTCATTTCGTTCAATAAACAATTACAGTCATGTTTTAAATTCTATTTTTAGTCTTTAGTTTTCATTTTATGATCTTTATCTGGGTGCAGATCATTTTTCTGAATGTGTTGAAAGGCATGCATACTCAACTTATGACAAATTTATAAAAATCCAAGGAGGTAATTTTTAGTGCTCCAAATACTTAACAATCATTGTATGGTTTAAATAAAGGAAAATTTACATACATACCACTCCATTGCTATTCATTTACATATCTAACACCCAAAGTTTAATATTTACACTCATAACACCTTGGTAACATAAATCTATGCATAAAAAGGTTATTTCTCTTTTTAAAATGTAATGATGGCGGTATTTTTAATTTGACGTCAAAGATTTAAGTGGTGTTCATTTAAATATGAATTTTTAGGTGTTAGATATGTAAATACATAAGAATTGTGTGATATGTATGTAAATGCCCCTGTTTTTTAAAGGTTACATTGCCATTGCTATTAACTGAAGTGTGGCAAAACTATTATGCCATTTTTTATTCATGCTATTTTTGTTCTGCTGTGGCCCGTCTTTTTAGGCTTTTGAATTTGGTTTTCCTTTATTTAGGCATGCATATTTTCTTCCTGGCACATATAACTAAATTTTGTAATTGACATTCTACACATTTTCTTACATTATTATCTTCTCCTTTTATATTATTATTTAATCAGAATTATTTCAGATGAAATTCGCTCGGATTTGGAATGGTGATTCTCTCTTAAAACTGCTTCACTTATGACCTCACATCATTCTCATCTAAACTAAGGAACTACAGAAACTTATAGAATTATATTTCACATGAAGCGTCATTAGAGCTTTTCCGTTATGTATCAGTAGTTGTCCTTCACATTTGAGCAAATGCTAAGATGCTCTATTAACTATTTACAACAGGTTATTTTAGTCTCAGAGTCGATGAAAATATCAAATTAGTCCCGGATTCTTTTAATGGAGGCTGAAACAATCGTCCTTCTAAAGAGTACGAGGACTGTTTCAGCTCATATTAAATTTGGGGCATTTACATTCACAGCGCACAATTCTACTGTATTTACATAACCACATACCTAAACTTTCATATTTACACAGTGCACAAATCTTTAATATCACATAAGAAATAGAACTATTATCAATTTTTAAAAGTGAAATACTAAGTTTCATGCATAAGTTTAAAGTACCAAAGAATTTAGGTGTGAGGCATGTAAATACATAAGAATTGTGTGGTAGGTATGTAAATTTCTCTTAAAGATACTGGAGACTAATTTTACACTTTTACATACTTCAGGATTTAAATGACTCGCTGCAAAGGATTGTTATTATTTTGACACTTCACTCTTTCATATTTTTTAGTTGTAGTTTGAATGTGATATCTTACTTCATTTTGGTGATATGTATGATAGTTATGTAATTAATTATCTTAATTTGGTCGGAGAGCATGTTTATAGCTAATTACTTATTGCTTTTGAAGCTTGGGATGGCTAATACTATATTAATATGAGAGATTGTATGAGAGAGAGAGAAAAGAAGAAGAGGACTATAAAGAAGCTCTCTTCCTCCTGCACACTAAGAAGCTGTAGACCATTACTAATAATTTATGGGAAGATTTACATACATACGACTCAATTCTTATGTATTTATATATATAACCCCTATACTTCAATTTTTACATACATGCCACCTTCCCTATGCATGAAAAGGTGTATTTCATTTTTTTTAAAAGTTAAAATAGTTCTATTTTGATATTAAAAATTTGGGTTTGGTGTTCGATATGTAAATACATAAGTATTAGGTGGTATGTAGGTCAATGCTCTAATTTATTTGGCCACCTAATGATTTTTTTTTTTCCCTTAGGTTTTTGTTGTACCAAATGCTCTCTCTAAAATGTTTTATATTCAATTAACATTATTATCTAATATCTTATCATTTTATCTCCATGAGTGCAGAGGAGTTGAAGAAATTACCTGCCCCACAGGTTGCTATAAATTATTACATGAATGAAGATCTGTATTTGTTTGGTGGGTCCTCAACATTGAGAAGATCCGTTTTGATACAAAGCTGTTTATTTTACTGGATCTAATTTCAGTTTGGTGTCATTTTCTGTATTTCCAGATGAATTCCAAACCTCCAGAGCTCCAAACACCAGGAGGCCTAAGATAGGTGTGCACTTGTCTGCTTATTATCATAAAATTTATTTCGGTTTTCTTTATAGTTTTTTGGAAATTTACATACGAACCGCACAATTATTATGTATTATATATATATATTTAACTCAAATTTTGATATTTACACTTATAATATCTTTGATGTTATAAACATATGCATGATAAGGTATATTTCACTTTTAGAAGGATAATGATGGTGATATTTTTGATTCGTTGTTGAAAACTTGTGTGGTATGCATGTAAATATGAATGTTTAGGCATTA
>NW_018164801.1:1024696-1028269 GCF_001263595.1 Phalaenopsis equestris
ATTTACATATTTAACACCCAAATTTTGATTTTTTAAATCTATACCACCCAAATCTTTCATATCACTTCCAAAGTACTACCGTTTTAATTTCCAAAAAGTGAATTACGGCTTTTCTATTGTAGGTTAGGTGGCATTCATGTAAAAATTGAAGTTTAGGTGCTCACTACCTAAATACATAAGAATTGCGTGATATGTATGTAAATCATTCAAAATTAAATAATAGTATATATTATTATAATCATAGTAAAACACATTAATCAAACATATATTTTAAAAGGTGAACTTACATACATGGCACACAATTCTTACGTGTTTACATATCTCGGAAGTAAACTTCCATATTTACACATATATCACTCAAATCTTTAATTTCACATAAAAAACAGCACTATTATCACATTTTTTAAAAAGTGAAGTACACATTTTCATGCATAGGTTTAAAACACTGAAATGCCACGTACGTATATATGAAAGTTTAGGTGCGATATAAAAATAGATCAGAGCATTAGCCTTATTCCTCCTGTTAATTTTATTTGTTTAGAGAACCTGTATGATGTATTTGTGAACATCAGAGATGATGAAGGAGAACACTGCAAGACCATGAAAGCCTGTCAAACTCATGGAAACCTTCACTCTCCTCATTCATATATGAACAGGGATCCTACCGATGCAGAGTGTTCTGTGCCTGCTGCTCACTGCGAAGGCTTTGTAGATTGCTTAGCAAAATCACTGACAACAGATAAATAATGTATCAGCTCAAATATTATGTATATCAATAATCATCAGAATGATGATTCTATAGAGTCAATATATATGTTTTTTTTTCTTTTTTTGAAGAATATAGACATATATTCATATGTAATAGTTTTTTAATATTTCATAATAAAAGAGTTTATAGATATGAGCTTTAGATATGTAAAAATGCAGAGGAATTGAGTGGTATGTATGTAAATGTTGCTTATTATTATTTTTTTATTTAGAACACCTTTCCTTGAGTTTTTCACTTTTTTGTTAAGGCATTGAATAATATTATATTTTCATCATAAAACCCGCAATTTGGATTAAGAAAACTTAAATAAAAACTGTATCTGCATTCTATTATTTTTTTGGTGATTATTATGCCACTTAAATATTGTTAATGCATCAATTTAAAGCCTTAATCAAATAATGAAAACTATAGTAAAATAAAAATAAATTGCCCTGCAAAATTTATGGTGAACATATTGGCTAAAGATAGAAAGTAATGATAGGTTACTTTTGCTTTAATAATGATGTGGTTCCCATTAGTGTTGATGAGAGTCGATCTGGTTGGCAAATGATGTATGTCAGCATTGGTGGCCCATTCATGACAGGTCGAGTCATACCCATTAACCTGCTAAGCCTGTTTATGGGTTAGCTCATTTTAGAGTTATGTAAGTGTTAGCTCAACAGGGGCGACATCGGTAATTCATCAATCTGGCCAAGGCTCACGTCGAAGCCAACAAAACATATCAAGTCGCTTGAAAACGGAACTAAGAACTCGCTTGAGTATCAGTTTGGGTCCATTAGCGGAGGTGAACATGATTGTTGATGATGATCATTGTCAATTTTCATGACAATGACAAAAAAAAAAAAAAAAGCCTCAACGATAAGACTTAGGGCCCTTTGGATATGTGCAATTAAATTTCTACTAATTATTTATTAGCAAAGCACTAAAAATCAATGGGTCCCACTCCGAACACCTGTCCAACTAACCACATCATCTTGTTTGACACATATGTAGCTCAATCACCTCCATTTTTCTCAAAAATCAATAGTTTAATATTGCCACAATTGCATCAAATCAAAGCATGTAAGAATTTAATCAGCCACCCACCTTCCACCACAGATATTCAAACGAAAATAAATTAAAATAACACAAAATTAATATTACCCGGATTATGTGAGTATTTTCCGATTCCACTTGTTGTAAATACCTATCACAAACATTATATGTTTTCTTTTCACTTCATGTCTAACTTTCCATATTTAGTATCACAGTAAAAATATTATTTGCACATAAGTATATGTCTGAACAAATCCCATGAAGATTTAACGGTCTAAGAGATTGGAATTTTAATAAACGAGGATCGGCTAACAAGAGATCAAGTGACACGACTTATACGATTGCATGCAGTCATCTGAACTAAGGACAAAAGTCAGCCAGATAAAAAGAAAGGTAAAAAGAATGATCCAAGTCTGAGCCGATCAAGTTCGAGTAAACCGATCAAACCCAGGAAAGAATCAAGTTTATCAGAATCATCAATCGCCTCACAGATGCCCCCTTAGTTACTTATCAGGGACCAAGAATTCACAATGCAACAAAGCCTCAAAATCATCCCTTAAGTTCTCCTTATTGAGGAGTGAGCTGACTATCGGCTTACGGTGATTTACAATAGCTCAACTTTCTTTAATCCGCAACAGTCACTCATAAAAGATCAATGGTCAAAAGCTGGATTAGATTAACCGATCGACATAAATTCATCTGATTAAATCAAGCTCGTCAATCCGAAGCCGACCTACAAACTCAACATAGCAGATTGAGCCAAAGCCTAACAAGCCCAACCAACCCAATTATAAGGCAACAGAGCAACAAACACATGCATGTAAAATATTTAAAACATCATTTAACGGTCCAAAAAAAGAAGTGACACTATTATAACTTAATTTTAAAATAATTGAAGATTATTTTTAACTCTTGTATAAATTTGAGGAATAAAATTTCTTATCTAAATGTAAATAATAAGGAATTATTTTGAGACTTTAGCCCTCAATTTCCCTATATATAAACTCCAACTTTCGCCAACCACTGCTCCGCGGAGCCGGAAAATTATTTTGTCCGACGACCACATGTGCTCTACATGCGGTAGCGAATGAAAAATTAACAGAGGCGGAAAATTATTTTGTCCGACGCCCACATGTGCTCTACATGCGGTAGCGAATGAAAATATAACATGTGTAATGGTTGGCCCTCGGTGAAGAGAAATAAGCAGAACGTGTGACCCAACCCGAACTCCGCCCAATAACCGGAAAAGCGTATATTTGGATTTATGGAATCACGCCAAATCTAGCATTTCGACATTTTCGATCCCGCCAAAGATTATTTGTCTTATGGATGTAGATTTTTTTTATTTTCTCGTTTGTTAGTATTTGACGGGTAGGGCATAGTTCTTATTCTGTGCCGACACCACATTAAATGGATTTTTCATTCGACCAAGAAATATTGATGGAATCTCAGAATGGTGGCAATCAGCTTGGATCATTAGCTGCGTCCGGAAGTATTCCTCAGGTAGAGTCTTTCTTTGTTCTGTGTGCTGCTATTAATGGCTTCCAAATGATTGTTATTGTGGTTGATATTGTTTTTTCTGATATCATTTGGGTCTTATTTAGGTATTATCATGGGTTTATTATGGTATTATTATGATTGTATTACGGTAGTATTTATGCTTTATAGGCTTTCAAGAGTGTGTGTTATTATGGTATTATTACTGTAGTATTATGACTGTATTACATATCATTGTGTTATTTATTGTTGCATCTAATTAGTGTTTTTAA
>NW_018164801.1:1028369-1029013 GCF_001263595.1 Phalaenopsis equestris
CACAGTGAGGCGGGGCGTCATGGCGACACGACGAGTTGCGGGAAAGACTTACGGTGAAGACTTGTTGAGCAAGTGTCGCGATGGAGCATTGCGGCGATGCATTGCAGCGACGCGAGGCGTTGCGGTAGTACGTCGCGACGATGCGTTGCGGCGTGATAACGCGTTGCGGCGGAGCGTCATGGTGGTGCGACACATTAGATATCCAATGTCACGTAAGAAGGTTACTGTGGAGATGAATTGTCAGTGGCCTTTAACTTTGTTGAGGCTATGCATCAGAATATTACTTGATGATTTAATCTATATAGGAGGAGCCAACGAAAGTTCATCGAAAACTTATTAACCCATCCGAGGTTGTTTGTCGAAGCATTGCTCACTTACGAACCTGTGTGGAAGGGGTTAGGTGTAGCCCACCAAGTACTGTTAACCTATCCAGGGTTGTTTACCGGAGTAAAAACCCGGCGATGTTAACCCATATAGAAGATATTAGATTAAATCTCCCTGGGATTGATCGTGCTCTTACTAAGATACGACCAGAGTTGTGTATTTTTCGAGTCGAGAACATGAAGTGACTCGTGAATGAGTCATTACACTTGTTAAAGATATCATTTATGTATTTTTCCAGGGTTGTTTACCGGAGTAAAAAC
>NW_018164801.1:1030261-1044422 GCF_001263595.1 Phalaenopsis equestris
AGTTCATCCCCTATAAGGATGAAGTTGGCAGTCATGCGTCGGATATGAATTGATGTAGTAGCATCATATGGTAGTGTTCTGTCTCGGAGGAAGGAGATGATGGGATCCATCCAAGATGGATCTCTTGGGTCATCTATAGACGGTATTTCCCATGGGTCATGGATGTTAGGAAAATGTATCTCCTCAATATACCTTCTTTTATAGAGATCTTCATTTGTTGAAGTTGCAAGCTTGGAGAGGGCATTAGCTCGGGTGTTATGCTCTCGAAGTATATGAATGAGCTGACATGTTTCAATTTAGGCGAGAAGTGTTTTTACCAGACTGAGATATTGCACCAGTTGTGAGTTATGAGCGTCAAATTCTCCTTCTATTTGGGATGCAACGAGTTGAGAATCAGTGTAGATAATCATGTTTCGTACTTCACAGTTGATGGTAAGCTTTAATCCGGCGACAAGTGCTTCATATTTAGCGACATTATTGGTGGTTGGGAATTTCAAACGAAGTTCGTATTCCAAAATGTCTTTCTTTAGGGAGATGAGTATTATTCCTGCACCAGCTCCTGAGTTTTTCAGATGTTCCGTCTACGTATAGTATCCACTGAGGTGACTGTGGAAGAGAAGAGGGTGGTTCATCAGAAGTAGGCACTGTACACTACCACAAAGTCGACCAACACCTGTGATTTGATGTTTGGTCATGTTAGATAGTGGATGTCAAATTCTCTCAATTCTACTGATCATTTAACTAATCTTTCTGATGCTTATGGTCTTTGTAGGATAACTTTCAAAAGAAGTTGCATGTAGTTCAAACGAAGTTGCATGTAAACGCCAATAGTGTGAGCCTGGAAGTACGAACGAAACTCCTTGCTGAGAATACCAGGGCTAGTGCAGTCTTGTCCGCCATCGGATAGTGATTTTCTGTATTAAAGAGAGCTTTACTTACGTAATATATTGGTTTCTCGATTGTGTTTTCTATTCTGACTAGGACAGAGCTTATTGCATGAGGTGAAATAGCCAAATATGTAAATAGTATTTCCCCTTGGATGAGTTTTGAGAGAAGGGGCGGTGAAGCCAGATATGCCTTAAGTTGCTCGAAAGCAATCTGACAGTCATCTGTCCATTAAAAACCAGTGTTCCGTGCTCGTCTTAGTATCCTGAAGAATGACAGATACTTATCTCCAGAACGAGCTAAGAACCGGGATAGGGCGGCCATACAACCATTCAATCGTTGCACCTTCATTCAACCATTGTACCTCTTTGATGTTTTTTGGAGGCACCATCTCTTTCAACGCCTTGATTTTTTTTTGGGTTTGCTTCAATCCCACGATAGGTAACCATGAATCCCAGAAACTTCCTTGATGTGACCCCGAAAGCACATTTAGTCGGGTTAAGTTGTAAGTCATACTGACGAAGGAGTTGGAAACACTCCTCCAAATGAGAAATGTGTTGGGATGCTTCCAAGTATTTTACTAACATGTCATCAACATAAACCTCCATTGTATGTTCGAGAAGGTTTTTGAAGACTTTGTACATGAGTTTATTGATAAGTTACACCAGCATTTTTTAACCCGAATGACATAATCGGGGCGCCACCCTCGTCCATTGGGTTCATCTTTATTTGATTGTATCCTGAGTATCCATCCATAAAGCTTAACATTTGATGTCCAGACGTGACATCGACGAGTTGATCTATGCGCGAGAGGGGAAAACTATCCTTTGGGCAAGCTTTGTTGAGGTCTATATAGTCGACACGCATTCCCCATGAACCATTAGTTTTTTTCACCATGACAGTATTGGCTAGCAATGCAGGATGATGTACTTCTCGTATGAACTTTACTTCAAGAAGCTTGTTGACTTTTTGTTCAATATCTTGTAAGTGATCTGGGGCAATATTGCGCTTCTTCTAGAAGACCGGTTTAAAGGTCGAGTCTACCTTTAAAGAGTGCATGATTATTTCTAGGTCAACTCCAGACATGTTGGCCGGAATCCATGCAAAAATATCTTGGTTCCTTCGTAGAAGATCTACATACTCCGAAATTTTCTCATCGGAGATTAGGGAACCAAGCTGCACTGTTCTCGAGAGATGTTCGTCAGAGAATGAGATTTAAACCAAGTCTTCCACAGGAGAAGCTCGTTGAGATACATCTTCATCTCGAAGATCGAAGTTTTCAATGCTAAGTGTCATTGACGGGTGTGGCTGAGCTTGTCTGAGGTAACATAATTGTGTTATATGTTGATCACCTCGCACGACGACGATTCTTGCTGGGGTTGGACTTGATCTGCAAGTATGTTACAAAAGTCACGACGACAAATATTGATTGCAGTGGTCTCCCAAAGATAGCATTATATGCTGACTCTGATTTAACAACGATGAACTGAACTGGGTGGGTTATCTATCGAGGAAAATCTCTCAAGATAATCGGGAGATTTATTGTTCCCTCGACCCTCACTGGTCGATTATCAAAACCATATAATGGTTCGGATGCAGGTTGAAGTTTTTCCCTTGTCAATCCGAAACTGAGAAAAGTTTAATAGAACAAGACATCGATAGAGCTCTCATTGTTGATCAAGGTTCTCTTTACGTTATAGCAGGGCTCACCAATTCTGCGCTAATGACTAGAGTATCTTGGTGGGGGACTCGAACTCTTTTCAAATCAGAATCATCAAAAGTTCTAGGCTCGAGGCGTAATTTCTTATGCATTGTTTCACCAGGTACAGTGACAAGAACTTGATCAATCAACGATGGGCTTCCAACAATTGTTTGAATTTCTCCTACGATTGGGTGATCCCCATGTTGCTACCTTGGTGTATGTTGTCGCCTTGGTATATGTTGCCCCCCAATATGAGCATTATCGATACCAGCTGGTTTGTTTTGTACAAATCGACTAAGATATCTCTGTTTAATTAACCTTTTAATCTTTTCCTTGAGCTGCTTACACGCTTCAGTGGAGTGGCCACGACTTCGATGAAAATGACAGTATTATTCTTGATTCCCTGAGTTAGGTTTTAGGGCGTGAGGCCACTTAACGACTTGCTCATCTTTGATAGTCATTAAGATGTTAGCACGTGATGTGATGTGTTGAGTGGTGTATACTCTTTCTTGGGTTGATATTCAGTTCGTTGGCCAGCAGGTTGAGGAAGGATGTCGTGATTTCTCTGTTGTTCAGATTTTCTCCGTTGTGAAGATTGATTATTACTCCAGTGTTACCTTTGTGCTTTCCCCCAAATTTCTCAAATTATTCCTTATGTGCACTGATGGTCTCGTCTGCAGTGATTTGGGCCTCAACACGATGGACATGGTCGATGGCTTCGTCTGCAGTGATTTGGGCCTCAACACGATTGACATGGTCGGCATAAGAATACATAAGAATAAATTGTCTCCCGCATCAGTGATGAGTAGAAGGGTCCTGGGCGAAGCCCCCTAAGGAAAACCCCCCTAAGTAATACTGGATCTACTCCTGGAATTTGACGGGTCTCTCCTTCACTTTAACGAATTCCCGAGAGATGGGATGAATCCTTGACGATCCTTCGATTTGCGATGAACTGTTTCGTGAATAGTTTGGCAAGCTCGTTAAAGATGTTTATAGTGCCCCCCGACAAATAGTGCCCCTCGACAAAGAGTAGAACCAAGTTCGAGCTTGTCCTTTAAGAGTATCCAGAAACACTTGACACAGAAGGCATCAGAGGCACGTTCAATGTGCATGATAGTTCGATAATGATCAATATGCTTGTAAGGGTTGGTTGTCCCTTTATATGTATCGATGCTCGGAAGCTTAAAGCCTGTTGAGATGGGGTGTTGGAGGACCGCATTCACTAAGGGAGAATATTCATGGATGTTACGGTGAGCGTAGAAGCGATCTTTTTTCTTTAAGGGGAACTCTTCCCGGACGAGGCGTCGTAGTTCATTACGAATGACATTATCTGGAATGGCAGGAAGATGTGGCGATGTTGGGTGAGCTGCACGAGACGGATGAGTAGAACTTGTTGTATCTAGGAGTCCAGCATCATGACCTAACAGGAGATGTGTTCCTTCTTGAGGAGGCAAGCCGACATGAGTTCCTCCGAGCGATATGTTTCTCGTACGTCGCAGAGTTAATGGTAAACGAATTTCATCCAACGGTGTAGGGAGCGGTTTTTGAGCCCTTCGTAGGAGCTATAGGATCTCTACCGAGCGGTATGTTTCTCGTACGTCGCAGAGTTAATGCTAAACGAATTTCATCCAACGGTGTAGGGAGCGGCTGTTGAGCCCCTCGTAGGAGCTATAGGATCTCTACTTGAGACTCCTCCATTCTACGCATTCGATCTTCTATTGAAGGACCCGAAACACCTTCATTGGCGGGATAACGTCTTTCAGGGTGGGAAGATGAAGAAACATGTCGCCCTTGGCTTCGTGACTACTCCCTGGAATGATGGGTGTTGGGGCGGGATGCCCCGTTGTCACGAACATTGTGTTTGGTGGCCATGTAGTAGGCCACGTAAGTACTTTAGTTGTGGGATTAAAACTTTCTCACAGACGGTGCCAAACTGATGCGTGCTAGAAAATTTGTGGCAGTAGAGTAATGGATTATAATACCATAAGTTTTTACGTGAAAAACCCGTAAAGGGGAAAAATCACAGAGTCTGACCCAGTTGTAAAAATCCACTATAAGTTGATGATTACAGATGTCCCTTGTCCCACAGGCGAGAAAGGGTTACTAGTTTTCCAAGTTACAACGTTGACTGACGACGTCTAGTCAGCGGTGGTTGACGGAAGTTGGCGGTGATCGACGGTAGTCGACGACAATCGATAACAGTCGGCGGTGGTAGGCAGCGATCAACGTTGCCCGGCGGTGGTCCACAGAGGTCGGCGGTGGTTGTCGACGTCAGTGGTGATCGAGGGCGATTGACGATGGCGGGGATGATCTTGGACTTAAGCTCCTTCTCAAAGACTGAAGTTCTATCTTAAGCCTCATTCCTTTCATGTGAGTGGTGAGACTCTATTTATAGTGTTTTGAGTGCAATTAATGCATGAATATGAATCATTTTGATTGGACGGTCTGGAGAGCTTCCTTTGATCAGATGACGTTTGATGGACATTTGAGTGCCTTAACGATGTCAGAATTGAGCAATCTTGAGCTCGTTGGATTCCTCTTGTCGAGACGCTCAATTTGACTATGAACTCGCTAGATTCGACATCTGTTTGACCTTTCAAATGCCTCTGGAAATCCTCTAATAGAGGTTTAATGATTTGATCCGGGCTTGATTTGGCTTGGATTGGACTGATTTTCATATCATTAGGTTCGTCTCATCGAGCCGATCAGTTTGATTATAAGTTTGTTGAAATTGGAACTCTGGTTGACTCTTAATCGAAGTTTGAATGTTTCTTGTTCAAAAAATTGCCTCGAGATTTGTGTTGGATGATGAAAATTTGTTGGTGGTGTATCAAGTATTATTATCACTTTTTAAATGTCAAGTACATCTCTTCACACATAAGTTTAAGCTGCCAAAATACTATGTCTGTAAATATGAATGTTAAAGTACGAGATGTAAAAACATACGAATTGCATGCAACATATGTAAATTTGCCTAAATGTAAATATCAAACTTTGAGCGTTCGTCATGTAAATACATAAGAGTTAAGTGTGGTATGTATGTAAATTTTCATATGTTTATAAAATGAGTGCAACATATGCGGAATCAATCAAAAATTTGGTATTGCACTCATCTCAAAGTATATTAAATAAAGTTGATCATACAAGAGGTTTGTTTGATTCATGTGTTCTAATTGAGAGCTTTTGTTTATCATCTGTAGTTACTTATTTTGAGAATAACCGGGCTGGGATTACGATATTTGGGTTCGTGCTCGACCGGGCATGGCTCCACACCGTCTGCATGCTCGAGCTGACATTGTTCTTGTGGCTGCTCAGCAAGACCATTGGGATATCCTGAGTAAATTTTCTTTCTAGTTAATTTCATATTTGATTTTTTTTTTTTGCCTCTGTAAATTAATAATTTTGTCGTATGTAAATGATTATTGTCGAAGCTAGCAAGGTATGTCTATCACTTTATATTACAATCTGCTGCAGTTTGGAAGATGACAATGAAGTTCTTACATGAATCCTTTCATTTAAATTAAGTGATGTTTGTGAATTGTGTTCTGTATGGATTCAAATATTTTGTTCTTTTTGCTTGGGAGTTTGTTTAGCTTGCTTGAAATATATAATTGGAAGGTAATCTATGAGCAATACTTTGAGTTGTTTGATTTGGTTTAAAGAATGTTTAGAAATTTGTTGTTTTATGTTTGGTTTGAAGAAACTTTGCTCGATGATAGCAATGGCTACAACGGCTGCAGCAGGCGACGGTGGGCGTTGCCGGCTATGGCGGGCGGTCGGTTGTAGCGGCATGGCGAGTGTCTGATGGTGGCAGTGCCAGCGGAGGTGGGTGGAGGGTGACAGCTGCTGTAGGGGAGGGGGCTAGGGCGACATGCGGGCGAAGATAGCAACATCAACAAGTTGTAATTTGAATTGTATTTGAAAATCACTCAAATCTAAAGAACTCAAAATATGCAAAATTTTGAGCTGCATCTAGCCAGACGTTGGAATTTAAAAAACTCCGACATTTGATTTATTTTACACGATAAATGCAGGGAACCAAACAGCCCCTCGATAAGATTTAAAGTATTGACAAGAAAAAAAGAATATTAATAAGATAAATATGTAGAACATTTAATTATTATTAATGGCACCACAACATTCAATTAATGATTTCACAACCTAATTCAATATATCCTAAAAAGCCAATTGTGTCTTGTTGCCAACCACTTAATCCCTCATATCCATGATTATCTTACTATCATGGCTTACTATCATGATAACAACAATAAATTTACCATTGATTGAATGAGGTTTCTGCCTATAAGCTTACCATTATAATATACACTTCAAATACTTTATATAATATATTGACTTTGAAAACATCCAAAACTATATAAAAATAACTAAAATCAGTTGAATTATTTGGTTGTGGTAGACCTATACTTTTTATCCCCTCAATATATTTTCACGAAAAACCTCTTTTATTAATTTTATTCTAAGTAGCTGATAAATTAGGATCAGGAGACTCAGGGTCTATTTGGGGCAGCTGCAGCTTATTGAATAATCTGCTGATAAGCTGATTAAAAATAATTTGCTGATAAGCTAGGTGCGGTGGCTATTATAAAGCCAGACCGCAAGCACAAACTGCCAAAATGCAGTTTGCCTAAACAGGTCTGGTGCTTTTTCAAAACGTCACCGCACCAAATAAGCTGTCTCAAACGGGTCCTCAATGACGGAATCAACTTTATTGTTTGGATGGGTAAAATAATATATTTTTTTTAAGAACTGGACTGATAAAATATGACAATGGGGGGCAATATTATCAATTTTTAGTTAAACACTTAGATTAAATAATATAAAGCAACTTAAAATGTTTAAACCAATTAACCAAATAACTCGAATACAAAAACTAGAAAATTTAAAATAATTTAATAACTTGAATACTTAAAATAAATGACCTAAAATAACTCAAGACACTAAGGGTCTGTTTGGGGTAGTTTATTTGGTGTGGTTGCGTTTTAAAAACGCACATGACTTGTTTGGGTAAACTGCGTTTTGGCATCTTATGCGTTTTCAAAATGCTGGAAACAGCATTTTCACACCGCACATGTCTAGGTGCGGTGACAGCTTTCTGGCTGTGGTCTGACTTTTCCAAAAAAATAAAAATTTGTAGTAGTCACCACACTTAATTTATCGACGGTATTTTTAATCAGGTTATCAGCAGATTGTTCAATAAGTTGCAGCTGCCCCAAACAGACACTAAGTTTAAAACTAAATAACTCAAGATAACATGAACCAGCTTAAATGTAACTAAAGCAACTTGAAAGGTTTAAACTTTTAAAAAATAAGCTACTTTAAATCTTTTTACTGTAAAAAAAAATTGAATTACATAAGCTTGCAAATGACATAAAACTTCAAACACATGACACCAAACTTAAGGACGAATTAAACGGAAGACACCAACTTAGAAAACTAATAGCAAAATCTTTGAGCCTAGACAAAGTTTGATCTTCACCATTACCAGCAAACCTATGAATCAAAACAAACCATAAACTAAATACCAAACTATTCTACCAACTGAAAAAATGAGAACCAAGCCTCGATAGATCCAGCATGAACCCTAGATTAGACAACATAGAATAAAATTGAGGGTTGCACATATGCTAAATTAGTCTAGTCTAGATACTTAGGTCAGTGTACTAGGTACTCGTTGCTAGTACTAAGAATTAGGACCTATAAAACGAACAGTCTTAACCCCTGAAACTATATGGTGCCTTAGGATGAAGTAACACATGATTACTAACGAATGCACCACTAATCACATTTAGCTAAGAAACTCTTCACTCGATATTGCTATGATGTTAAGTGAAGATTTTTAAGCTATAAGTTTGATTCATGGTTAAAGGATACCAACGCACTCGGGATGATAGAAATTCATGAGCATCTTAATCAAGGGCGATATTTTCAAATTTTAGGTTTGGCTAACTATTTATGCTCCTTGTAGACTTTAGGCTAGCTAGGACTTTCACCTTCGTCTACGGATCTTTTCTGCCTGACTCTACCCTTTAGTTTAGGGATCACTTTCAACTTAAACAACTCAAAAATTAAACTTTCAAATTAACCTTTCCAATCCAGACATCCAGGCTCAAAATTTTCAATCAATCAACCTCTTCCAGCATATCTTAAACTCCTACGATTTTACAATTGACATTTATTTGGTCATGCAATTATTGTCAAATCTAAGTCTTTTAGGCAAACCGTACACCCTGCGATGGTCAAATCTCTCATCCCGGGACTTTCTATGACACATCGTCATTTGATTTTCGAATTTTCGTGCAAACGCTAAGATGATTATCTATTACTCTATCGCCATGAATTTTCCAGCATGCATCAGTAGCTGTGAAATATTGCATGAAATTTATTTTTTTTTGAAAAATAACGGGACTTTTGTAAAAATTTTATTTAAAAATAATTTAAAAACAAATTATCTAAAATGTTTGAGAAGTAAAGCATCAAAAAATAGTTTTTTTTTCAACTTCAGAATAAAATAAATATATGAAAAGTTACATATATACCACATAATTACGATGTATTTATGCATCTAACACTCAAGAGTTGATATTTGCATTTATATTATCTTGCCTTCATAAATTCATGCATTAAAAAAAATGTATTTTACTTTAAAAAATATAGAGATTGTAGTATTTTAGTGTGTCCTAGATTTTATTTTTTAATTTAAATATTATACTTTTATATTCATCTAAATTGGGGCATTTACATACATACCACCCCCATTCTTACATCTACTGGCCATATATCTTTCATATCACATAAAATATAACATCATTTTAAAAATTGGAATATACCTTTTCATGCATAGGAAATTTGGCATATATGTAATAAATTATAGATGCTAGATATATAAATACATAAGAATTCAGTGGTATGTATGTAAAACTTCCTAAATTATATTTCTAGTTCTTTTTTTATTTTTCAAATAGCACGTGCGAAGCAGGCTGACAACGGGCCCCACCTAGCGGCGGCCGATTTGGAGACACGGGCAATAAATAAAGCTGGTAGTAGATGCAGATGAGTAATTTATTAGAAGGGGTGCGATTTTTAAAGAAAAAAATATTTGTGAAAGAATGATTGCGTTTTTGAGCCGCATAAATTTTATAATTTATCATTCATCATTTGTAAGAAAAATATCAACTTATTTTAATATATTTTCATTGTTATTTTTAAAAAATTATGAGAAAATATTTAAAATTTAAATCAAATGTTTAATTTTTCTTAAAATTATATTTATAAAAATAATAGTTTAAAATGAATATAATTCAAGTGTAATACTTTGAATTTAAAAATATTTTCAAGTTGTTTGATACTTTGATTTGGTGTAAATTAAATAAATGAATTTATTGTTTTTTTTTTTAGTTTGAAGTAAAATGAAAATAATATATTTCAATGTAATGTGTTTGAAATGGCCGGCGGACATCAACAGCAGTGGTACGCGACTGCAGCAGGCAAGCGACACACATTGGGCGCAGATGGCGCAGCACCAGCGGCACTTTTACACTAAAGGGTGTCTTCTAAATTTGATCGAATAAGTTCAGCACCAGCGGCACTTTTACACTAAAGGGTGTCTTTTAAATTTGACCGGAATTGCACATTCAGAGAAAAGGAGAAGTAAGAGTTAAATTTCAAATATAATATTATTTTATATTGGAATTGGATTTCTTTAGAACAAACAACTGGATCTTAATTATCTAAAACCAGCATTGTATGTACTCAATGCCACCTCCTCTTTCATCCTCCTTTGCCTTCAATTGTGGGCATGGCGATTAAAGCTTAAATCGACCCGCATAGATGTGAGTGGTGCCTCCTCTACTAGGTCTTTGTAGAAGCCCTTGTGCACCCAGAGAAACTTCTCCTCGACACGCAATCTGATTTGTTCTCTGCAACGTGCAAGCCTCCCAGCCTGCCACTCTGTCACCCTTATTGTTTTCGACATTGATCTTTTTGAAGGTTTCATCCAACTACGTCGTTGTCAACCAACATTCTCTTCTTTAGCTATGGGCAAGCCTTAGCTTGTGTGTGCCAGTTTCATGCCTTAGCTTGTCTTCCTTCATCTTGTGTTTGTTTATAGAACAAAGGTACCCTTTTGTGTTCTCGACTAGTCATTTCCTCTCCCTCTCTTCTGCTCTCTTGAGGATATGAAACGAGGCATCACAATCTTCCCCACATACAAAAATTTATTCCTCAAAATTTATAAAGATACCTCAAGCCATCTCTCATTAAGCATTTTAACTTGAACTATTTATAAGTTTCATGATAAAAATTATAGATCATTCATTGAGATGAAACAAAATTATTGTTAAGTAGAGACCTGATACAATGCAACTCAACTATCCTTCTCTCAAAAACAAAATCAGGATAATAACATATCTAAATAACACTTAGTTGCTGAAGTAAGAAAACAAGCTTGTAAAACACACTTATATGTAAGTAAACGTCAAACTCATAAGACCCTATCACCATCAATAACAGTAGGTTTTCAGGCTCATTATGAGTAAGGGATTAAACTATATGTTGGCATGTTATCTTAGTTGAACTAGGGTAAGAGCTAAAGCAATACTCTATTCTTCTCTGCTCACATGCAGTCTTCTGTGAATGAGCTCCATCTGATTTCTGATCTTTAATGCTCTTCTGGCCAAACTTTGGGCAATATCTTGTTATATGATCAGCCGACAACATCAGTCGCATGTGTTAGAACCCATCAAACATTCACCCTTATGTTGTCTTCTGCATTTTGAATGAGTAACTACAATACTTTGGTCGTACCTCTATTAAATTTATTTGAGTTGAACACAATTCTTCTAATTGGATCATTCTGATTAATCTGCATGTTCCCATTCATCAATGTTCTTCCTCTTGTGTATCTTCTCACGCTTTCGAGTAAGTTGATAATCAATCTCCACTTTTTTAACTCGTTTCACTAATATTGAGTATTCATCGATCCTCAAAGGCATTAACGACTATCTGATCGAATCTTGAAAGAAATCTATAATACTTTTCTTATGCAATAACAAGCAACAATGACACATATCCTGACAGTGCTGTGAAATCTATTTTGTACTGTATGACTTTTTTTCTCTCCTTATACCAATCTGATAAATTTGTCCTATTTTTTCGAGCAAATAGGGGTACAAATCATTCTCTACGAACTTCTCTCAACTTACTATCATGTTGACTATGTCCTCTAATCTATCCAAATGCTGCTAGTGCCACAACCTTAAAGCTTCTCTCTCCATCACAAATGTAGTTAATAACACTTATATTTTGTTCGGACAAGTCTAAATATCTAATATCTTCTCATTTCACATCAATCAATTATTTTCTTTAATTGAATCTTTAGTTCCCTTAAATTATTATGGACATAGATCTTAAAATATCTTTAATTACTTATCCACAATAACTATATCCCTTCAAATAGACTATGTTACAGAGTCCTGAATCAGTTGAGTCATGTAATCATATGGGTCAAGACATTCATGTTCATATTTATAGTAGTTGCACTTCATTATTTTCTATCAGACTCCCCGCTTCTATAATTTATGGTGTATCTATTTACCTGAATGGATATAATTATTAATTTGACTTAAGTAAAATTTTTTATTTTATTATATTAAAATTTTCTTATAATTATCTTATTAGCGCTTTCGTCAATATTACATTAATTAATCTTAAATATTTCTCTATACCGGTTTTTTCATGACCTGACCTTGAACTTGGAATTAACTAAGACAGGTGAAGACGGTATGATGATGTGAAATAAAAATCTTTAAATTCATTTTTTATAACAAATATTTAATTAAATGAAAGAACCATTGAATAAATTTAATTAAAAATAATTAAATTTACCTCATTACAAGTTGTTTACGTCTTCTATAAACATTATCTCTTACATCGTTTATCTTTTTAAATCACTTAATTAAATATAAAATAATAGTTTAAAATAATAGAGAGTTAACCATAGCCAATGAATACTCGTAATTCTAAACTTAATAGCACGATAAAAGAGAAAACAATGTGCATGTCAGTTAAGCCCTTAATAAATCAATAATAATCATTTTCTAGCTTATGAATATGATTGCTCATATACTTCATAATATTTAAGGTGTTTTATTGTATTAATAATATATCAATATCATTTATATATATACAACTGTCACAGAAATATTGTTTTAAAAAATGTATTAGTTGAAATATTTCAATATTAATATCTTTTCCCATTACGTGCACATACACTTTAGCATTTCTCCACTAGTGTCGGAGTGACTCCATCATTGTCATACATGCAATCAAAATTAGTAAAACTAATTTTTATTTTATTTTCATAACATTGAACATATAATATAATAACTTTAATTATGTAACTGACCGAGCATATCTAAGAATCAGTAACCTGCATTTCATTATGATCAAATGAATGTAAAGAGAAGGTAAAGTCATTCGAAACAATTAACAATGTATTACATATAAAATAAAACAAATTACTAATATAATTTAAAATACAAATACTCACCTAAATCAAGTATTATTACGTTATTCAAATTAACTCCGATAAAATATTTATGTCACTAAATTTTTTATCGTATTACTTAATTATATTTTAATTTAATTATTAATTATCATTTTATAACATACTTAAATTTAAATTTGTATTAACATTAAATATCATCACTTTATACAAAATACTTTAGAATTAAAGCATGGTCTTTCTTTATTGTAGTAAACTTTTTTCTCAGCCTAAATTAGTATATTTTTTTCGACATTAAATAATAAATTTAAAAAAATATTTTGTTTATAAATAACGGATGTTGGCAGGTAAATTGGCTTGTTCTGCAGGCCAGCTTTCGCCAGTGCACGCGTTGGTCAAACTTCATCCTGACTCTTTATTTATTTATTTATTTATTTATTTATTATTTTTTAATTTAGGAAAAATACCTTTTATTTTATTCTTCGAGAGACTCAGGAGACTTGACGGCGATTTTCCGTACACTTTATTTTTTTGACTATTTATTATTTTAATTTCTTCTCCTACCAAATAAATCAATTTTTTAATTAAATGAATTTATATATAAAAAAGGGATTTGCGGTGCTTTTCAATTCTGATTAAATTAATTTATGAATGTAAAAAATAAATAATGGATGATTTACATACATACCACTCAATTCTTACGTATTTGCAGACCACTTTTTATTGTTATTTATATTCTCCTTATTTTTGCATTAAAAATTGTATTTTTCTTAAAAAAATTAAAATAAAGATATTATTTTTTATAATAGGAAAATTTCGGCGGTATAAATTTAAAATAAAATTTATTAGGCAATATTGTAATTTGAGATAATATATTTCATAATATATATTATATTATTGGGGGTTGGCGGGCAGCAGCTAATAATGATGACGAGCATGTTACATGTTATTAGGCAATATTGTAATTTGAGATAATATATTTCAGAATATATATTATACTATTGGGGGTTGGCGGGCATCAGCTAATAATGATGACGAGCATGTTACATGTC
>NW_018164801.1:1044887-1049060 GCF_001263595.1 Phalaenopsis equestris
GCGTCATTAGTCTGAAAGAGCGTTCACATTTCTCTCCTCTTACACCCGCCGGCACCCACCCAGTTGACACGTGGCAGATGGTCTTGTGGCGTCAAAATCACATTCGCGCGCGACCGCGCCTTCTCTGTGACTCCCTCTCTAGAATTTAACCGGAAAATCCCTGTAATAACCATTTAATTATTATTTAAAAATAAATAATAGGCTAAAAGAGATTATATACTATTTGTAGAATATAAAAAATAAAAGTAAAAAAAGTACACATTTACATAATGAAGAAAATAGAAATTACATAAATATTTGAACAAAACACAAAAAGTTGGATTTCGACTAACATCTACTGTGGAACTCGGAGCGATCGAAGACGAAGGGGGAGGAGATCGATTTAGCGACATTGCCAGCGAGTTGTTCTTCGAATTCGAAGCTCGCGGCGTCGAGCATCGGAGCCGGTGAATTTGAGATGTCTCACCGATTAGAACAGAGACGTGGGTTTGATTCTCAAATGCTGGAACTCAGGAGAGTAAGATGATTTGGGGAGTTTGCGGAGGTGATTTGAGCATTGAGGAGTGGGGATTGGAAAGAGGGGGGTGGGGGAAAGGAAAATTGTTCTTAGGATTGCTAAGGTTCTAGTGGTGATTTGTGGAGGATAGTGAGGTACGGATCGTTTCGCCGATGATGCCGGATTCAAGGCTGTTGTCGAACACGATGGTTCTTGGTGGTGATTTATTTTTTTTCTTCTTATTTTCTTCTGCTTGTGTGATCGTTTATTTGTTTGTTAAGCTTTTATTACTTTTACGATCAGTGAAAGACTTGCTAAAGTTAAAATTTAACGTTACTAGAGGGGAAAATAGAAGGATTTTGATGGGTTTAGGTGGGGAAAACTCGAAGAGGAGGATGCTTTGGGATTGGGTACTTAAGAACGATGTTTTTTTTTCTTTTTTTTTCAGAAGCTATTGGACGGTTGGAAGTTCAGGATAAACATGAGAGTGGTGATGTTGATGCAAACCAATATCCTGATCGGCCTGGGGAACCTGACTGCATATATTATATGAAGACAGGGTTGTGTGCGTATGGAAGCAACTGCCGCTATAATCATCCAACCCACTTGGAGCAGGTAAGTGTTGAGAATCATATAGGATTTTCGATATCGATTGATGGTGGGTGCAAGTCATTTTTTTTAATTGTTATTATATTGTTGGGGATTCCTGCGATCTTTAGTAAGGGCTTATTTTATGATTGGAAATACATATGGCCTGCACAAGTCCTGTGATTCACTTAATGATATGATTCTCTTTCATTTTTTACTCCAGGGGACTCAGGATAAAGGTGAGCTACCACAAAGAGTAGGTCAGCCTGATTGCCAGGTAGAACTTCTTTGCCTGTTTCATTATGACTAAATTAATGATAACCAGTTTAAGCATTATGAACTGGATAATCTCAGAAACGCCCACCCCTTTTTTTTTTGGGAGAATAATGAGGGCTGTCCCCAGCAATTTCATTAAAAATAGAAGATATCATAATGGTTTCTTGATATGCTAGAAATATACCAGAGAATTAAGACCTGCCTACTTTCCAGAAACAAACAAAACACAAATCTAATGGAACCATTATAGAAAAAGAGCAAGGCAGAACTTCCCTAACAAAGCTTAGGAGATCTCCATCTCGTGCTATTCAATCTAACAAAATTCAGCAAATGCCCAAGGATCCAGTTCGAAGCTAACATTGTTATAGGAAGTATTAAATCTAATGATTGTATATTAGAAAGGGGAAGATTGATATTAGGTAACGTAATCAAAGGAGATTTAATTATATGATCTTTAATATACTAGGAAGATTGATATTAGGTAAATTAATTAAAGAAGTTTTAACTATAGAATATTTTCTATAGTGAAATACTCATAATTTGCTTGTCTTAATTCTCTCTTATTTATAAAAGAGATTATGAATGAGTTTTATGTGTGAAGTTGTAACCCTATTTTGGCCATTATATATATAGTTGAAAAGTGGGAATTCTCCTCATGTGCCTCACTACTTGGTATGAGGTACTCTTTTTCTGGTAATTTGTAATTCTAAAATCTAGCATTTGATGTTCCTTCTACAACTTCGAAGTAAGGCTGTCCAAATATATTTCAAATCTAAGCTTTATCGGAAGACATTGAAGCTAGATATCTTGAAGGTTATGCTTCCTATTTCTATTGCAAGCATAAAACCTAAAGTTTCATTTAGTCCAAGTTCAATAAAATCACTGCATATTTAACTTGGCATAAGCATATTTTGTCATTCACTGTGGTTAATTTCCCTCTATTATTTTTCTTTCTTTGTTTTTTTTTTTTGCAAAATACATTCTTTTCTAGGATTAAGCTTTGCAATCTTTTAATCTCTTAAAAAAATTTGTCTGAGTATCATCTTGTCATTAAGGTTGTTGTTAACATTTAAAGATGGATTTATTTCACATTTATACTGTTCTATAGGTTTCCTTAATTCGCTGCTCAATTGTAATATAATGCAAAAGCACACCAAAAGCTGAATACGAAGTAATGTTATCCATTCAATTGTAAATATTTTCTTTTATGCGCCCGCATTATGCCAACATCTAATATCAGAAACCATGCTTCTTATTTGCCTAACAATTTGATGGGAGACTACATTTCATGATAGAATCCTTAAAGATGAAGAGATTGTCATTTTTTAGATGATATATAACATTTTGATTTTTAAAGATTGATTTATTTTATTATTTATTATTCTTCTATATCTCACTATCTATATTTCCTTAAAATATTTTAATTATTGTAAAAAATATAACAAGAATAATATTTCATGAAACATGCACTCTAGATGTATTTTATTTTAATTAAAACTGATTTCTTCAAAACTTTATGCGGTCTAATCTGTTATTCCTATACCTCCATTTTGTAAAACTATTAAAACCTAATTCTTCATTCATGTATTTAACGTTTAATGTTTGGAACTTCATTTCTTATTCATTTATTAATGATAAAAAGCTATTTAGTTGGCTGCATGAATGTTGTATTCTAAGGGGTATGATATTTTTAACAGCTTGTAAGCTAGATATAGGAAAGAATGTGAAGTTATATAAATAGATGTATATTTTTCTCGAGAATTAACTTGGCATATTTAGGTCCCAAGAGATGGAGGACCTGAGAGAAAGGTCTTAAACTACTATATAAAATTTGGTTAATGTGGAGTTTCATGGAGTTTCATTTTTTTTTTTTTGGATGACATGTTATTGTGAATAATTATTTCTTAAGATGCAACTGTATAGATTTTGATAGAAGATTGCCCTGTAAATGTCCTATGTTCTTTATATCTAGTGAAGTCTGGTTATAGAATTAGAGAGGGAGAATAACTCTTGTTAGAGTTGGAGCCCGGTTTGAATAAAAAAAAAGAGAGATCACACCTGTTCCCGCTCCCGTCCGTCGACTCCTGCTTTCGTCTGCGATTCACGAACCTCTCCCGCCTTTTCTCTGCTGCAAACCGAAGAGTTGTAACCCCGACTCCGCTTTTATTTTTTCGTTTGCAATACAACACCTGTCGCCGCTGGAAAATCTCGCCTCTCCTTTGTGAAGTAGAAGAAGAAAAGAACGCAACGAAAGGCTTCGGCTGCTCCTCTCTTTGGCTTCGGCATTCTTGTTCAGGGAAGAAGAGTTAGTAATTTGCAAGGCAAGAATTCTCCTTTTGGTTGGTAGGAATTCGATGAGGCCTTAAATTGGGGGAAAAAGCATTAACAACGGGTTTGATTCTGCCATATATTTCTTCCTTGTTTCTTCTTCTTCGGTGTATCGGTGTATCTCGGGTGTATCTCGGTGTAGAGAGAGAAGAAGATAGAGTGAGAAAGTGAGAGACTTTCTCTTGTAATTGTCAAAGAGATTGATTGGTGTAAATTTCTCAATTAGTAAAATTCTCTTCAACTCCGTGGATGTAGGCAATTTGCCGAACCATGTAAATCTGTGTGTTTTTTTGTGCGTGAATTTTTCTCGTTTTATTTTTCGCTTCGTCGTCGATCGTTATATTTCAATATATAACACAACATCTCTCATCTTTGTAGTGGCGGGATTGACTTCAGTCCCCTTGCTTTGGAGGGTGAGCTAGTGAGAATTTTCACCCCTCCTTCATCCTCCCTCTCCTACCTTTATCTTTCCATAACAGACTCCA
>NW_018164801.1:1049070-1086425 GCF_001263595.1 Phalaenopsis equestris
CAGACTCCATTCTTCTTTAAAATTCTTTCTCTGATCTTCTTTTACTCGCTCTATTGTCCTATCCTCTTAATTACCAAAAAGGTATCATTACCACCTTCATACTTACTATGTAGGGTTGGAGAAAAGTCAAATTTAGTTAGAGCTACAGAAATCATCCAAATTGGTGAATTTGCAGGTTTTGGGTTACAATAAGGACAATTCGCTTGGGAGCTTTTGTTATCTAATTTGTTTACTAACGATTGTAGTGATTGTATTTTTGTGCATGGTATCTATGTTGTAGGTTTTGGTCGAATATGCTCAGCTTAATTATAAATTAAAATGCTTGCCATCAGCATGATTTAAAATCCTTGTTCATCATTGTTGACATGATTCTCCTATATAATCTGCAGTTAGGCCTATTTTTTTCCTGATTCTGTGACCTATGCTTAACTAGAAAGAGCAGTCTTTGCATTTTGTGAATCAGACTCTTTCATTTTGGTCTTGTTGTGACAAATATGATTATTTGATTTAACAAAATATATGAAGGAAGAAATGCATAACATTTGATATACTTTTAGCACTGTTGCAGTATTTTTTAAAAAACGGGATGTGTAAATTTGGTGCAACATGCAAATATCATCATCCACGAGATAGACGTGATGCACAACATGTGCCATTAAATGCTTTGGGTCTTCCAATTCGTCAGGTAACTGCTTTCCATTAGTTTTTTATTTTCCCCAAGTTTTTGCACTGCTAAACTCTTTCAAGCACTTCCTATGTAAGGCCTCATCAGAAGGCTTTTATACTTGTTGATAAATTGTTATATACTAAGTGCATGATGGAGCATTTTTTTGCTAATTCTTGTCAAATTCTTCCAGGATCAGAAATCATGTCCATACTTCATGAGAACAGGAACTTGTAAATATGGAATTGTATGCAAGTTCAATCATCCACAGCCTGCTACTTTTGGGCCCGTTCTTCCTCTAACTGGCTTTCCAACTTATGGATCTACAATGGCTTCTGCAGCATTAACATCCAACCTGCCTCTAGCTGGAGTTTCAAGTCACCACTCACAAAACCTTGCCGCATATATGTCTGTTTTCCTTCCATCTTTCCCTGGGACAATGCCTGTGCAGCAGGGTTGGCCTGCTTACATGGTTAGTAGAAATATTGAGAAGTTAAACTCTAGGAAAGCTCCTTTTAAGTTTTCTATCACTCAATAAATTTGTTAGAGTTGCATAAGTAAAGAGTTTTTATAATTGATATTTCATGCCAATCTCAATAACTAGTTTTATTTTTCGAGTTTAACAAGCCATGTGGTTTCATGCTATCTACTGAGCGTGTTTATGCTTATGCTTGCTATCTTACTGTAATTTACAGGAAGTTTGTTGGAAAACCATAAACAAACAATTTGATTGATATTTAAGTATATTTCTATGAGGAGACCTTAACAAAAGAATAGTTGTTTTACACTAATATACTTTGAAGAGTACTTGTGGCATTTTTGCATGCATGTTAATTCATAAAATTGACACGATCATATCCATGCCATTTTTTTACAGTATGGAAACCCAACTCAGTTTTGTGTCCCCAAAGTGAAGATATATTATGTTGTACTTCTTTTACCATCTATATCTCCTGACAGATATATCAATCATATCCCTACAGATCAATCTTTGCTCTTCCAAAATAAAGTGTTTTATTGATTGTTCCCCTCAAGTATATAAGAATCCATTTCATCATCTCCTAATGATGTTTGTCTGGATTACCTATATACTTGCTGACCACTCTTACTGCATATGAAATATCTGATATTGTACATATCACATATATCAAACTTTCAACAGTTGAACCTTAGGGGGTTCTTCCCATCTTTCTTTGCTCTGCTTCAGACTTAGGAGATAATTCCTCTGATAGTTTGAAGTGACTACATAAGTGCACACTAATTTTGTCTCATGTTGAACCTGTGTAGGACCTTCTCAACGTACTTTGTCTAAGATAACTTCATTGTACTTGCACTCTTATCCATACTGATTTTCATCCCGAGGATTTTCTTGGTTGAACGAACCTAAATCCTTCGTCTCAAATTTTCTTGATAATTGCTCATTCAATTCCTTGCTTTTCTTCATATCTCCACGTGCAATAAGCATGTCATCTATATATAAAAGAAGATATAACAATTACCATAAATTTTAAAGCAACGGTGGTCTACCTTACACTTTTTGAGAGATTCAAAACAAAAAATTTGAACACAAACGTACAACACAAAAAATCCAAAAAAACACAAGATTTAATGTGAAAAAACTGAGAATAGAAAAAATTTGCAGAGCCACATCGCACCAAAAAATTCACAATGAAATAAGGAGAAATGCATAGATTACTCCACTCTCACTGTTCCTCTCTACAATCCTGAAACTCTCAAACACTCCTCTCTTGATTGCACAAGAGAAGCCGTAGAAATCCAACATAAATCTCGTTGTACTGCTTGCTCGGTTCCGCTCTTGTTACACGCAATGTCGAAATCACCTTCATTGTATAGAAGTCGAGAAGTTAAATCCCTATCAGAAGAGAAATCCCCTTGGCGTTGGGGCGCCGCACCATGACACTTTCTTTCCAAATGCTCTGTCAGTCATTCTTATGATCACTGGATCACACATCGTGAGCGTGTGTTTCCAATGTCTGTTTCTGAACCTGGAAATGAACATGCCGCGACTCATCTATGCCCAATCAGGGTGTATGACTTCCAATCGCTCTGTTCTGAGAAGTATCTAGCACTAGTCTGGAGCGTTCCCTTGGGCGCTATGGTTACCCCTCTGCTAGGGACAGGGGTGCCTCCTTGGGTGCTGGATTCTCCAATCTCAATTAGGCTCCACACATAGACAACTGGTTATTACATTGTCTCTTAGCATTGTTGTGGTATATATGAAAATTTAAAATGATCTACGACGAAGTGAAAATAACACAAGAAAAATTCACACAAAAAGAACACACAGATTTACGTGGTTCAGCAAATTACCTTCGTCTACGGAGTTGCAGAGGATTTTATTACTTAAGAAGTTTACACCGCAATGTTTCAATTTACAAGAAATACTTATCTCAACTTCAAGGAATTACAAAGTCGATATATTCCTTCACCGTTGTTTCTTCCTCGAGGATTACAAGAAACTCTCTTTCTTTCTCCCTCTCTCACCTCTCCTCTCTACTAACTCTCTTTCTTTCTCCCTCTCTCTCACCTCTCCTCTCTACTCGAGAGAGTAACAACCGAAGGACTAGGAAGTGCTGCCTTTGATACTTCTTCTCTTGTCGCGAGTCAACGCCCAAGAAGAACACAAGTAGTAACCGTGTGATGCTTTCTTCACCCGTAAACCAACGTAGAAGAAAAACGAGGGAGAGCCAGAAAAATATAAGGAAAACCACTTTTTTGCTTTTTTATTTTTGGAGAGTAATTGCTGCAAGCTGCAGCATTAATTGGTTGGCGGGACCCACCAAAATAAAGAATTGTGCCTCTTCCAAGAATGGGAGGCGGGAACAGTTGAAAGAGGCTGCAAGCAAATTTTTTTTTTTGTAAACCGGGCTCCACCTCAATAAATCTCCAACTTGGAGACCGGTACACAGATTACAATGTCTTCTTCCTCACACTGATATCCTCCGCTGGCGGCGTAGCCTTTTTCCTCAATTGTGCTATCCTCCACCTCTGCAACTCAAGACTTTTGTCTTCAAGCTAGAAGACAAACTGAAGCTACACACAACTTCAGTTTCTCCATAGTAACATCTTTTGTCAACATATCAGCAGGGTTCTAGCTTCCACAAATTTTTTTAAGCAACAATGTCTGTCATCCAACAATGACCGAATGAAGTGATACCTGATTTGAATGTGCTCAGTCCTTATGTGCTTAGTCCTGGATCTGGACTGAAATGCTGGATTTCTGACAAGGAATATGACACTCTGACTATTACTGTGGAGTATGCCCTTCTGATCCTTTTTGCCCAATTCTTTCAAGAAGCCATGTAGCTATATAATGTAGTCATATCATCTATTTTGCAGCCTCTGACATTGCTATGTACTCAGCTTCTGTAGGAGACAATGAAACTGTCTTCTACAGATTAGAGCCCCATGATACTGCAGTGTCACCAATAGTATAAATATAATCTGTAGTACTTCTGGTATCATTGTCTCCAACTAGATCAGCATCAACATAGCCCCGTACCTTTGAACTCTTTCCTGGAAACACAAACAAATTTCTGCAGAGCCTCTTAGGTACCTCAAGATCCACTTCACTGCTTCCCAATGTTCCTTTCCAGGATTATTTATATATATGCTAACAACTCCCACTGCATGGGCATTATCAGGTATGGTGCAAACCATAACATACATAAGTGAACCAATAGCTGAAGGATAAGGAACTTTACTCATGTGATCTAGTTCCTCCTCTGACTTGGGTGACTGATTCTTGCTGAGTTTAAAGTGACTTCCCAATGGTGTGTCAACTGGTTTGGCCTTATTCATGTTAAACTTGCTAAGTACATTTTTTACATACTCAGCCTGAGAGAGTCTCAACATGCCTCTGACTCTATCTCTGACAATTCTCATATTAAGGATTTGTTTTGCAGCTCTCAAATCCTTCATTGCAAAGTGCTATGACATCTGCTCCTTCAGATTATTGATCTCCTTAATACTAGCACCTGTAATAAACATATCATCTACATACAACAGTAGGATGATATAAGAACTGTCAAAATAACTGACATAGCAACAATGATCTGTCTGACATCTGCTGTACCATGCATTGTGCATGAAATTATCAAATTTCTTGTACCACTGTCTAGGAGCTTGCTTCAGGCCATACAAGCTCTTCAATCTGCAAACTGATTCTTCCTTTCCCTGTACCACGAACTCTTCAGGTTGGTGCATGTATATGTTTTCTTCAAGATCCCCATGGAGAAAAGCTGTCTTCACATCTAACTGCTAAAAGAAGAGATCTTCAGTAGCTATCACATCTAACTGCTAAAGGAAGAGATCTTCAGTAGCTATCATAGACAGGACCATTCTGATGGTTGTAAGCTTTACCACAGGGGAGAAAATCTCGGAATAATCAATACCGTGCTTCTGCTGAAAACCTTTTACAACAAGTCTAGCCTTGTAACTCTTACTGTTATCATGCTCAGTCTTCACCCGGTACACTCACTTGTTGTGTAATGTCTTCTTCCCAGATGAAATATCTACTAACTTCCAAGTCTGATTTTCTAGCAGAGAATCCATTTTCTCCTTCATGACAAGCTCCCACTTGCTCGAATTTTCACCTTGTAAGGTTTCTTCATAACTCTGAGGTTCTCCACCATCTGTCAGCAGAATGTAGTTCAAAGCTGGAGAATAACGTTATGAAGAACGTCTAGCCCTTTCTGACTTGCGAACTACAACTGTAGGGATAGACTGCTCTGAAACTGACTGTGGAACAATAGGAGTGGATGCCCCGGATCCACTCTCTTCATCACCTGCATCTCTGTCCTGCACTGTGACCTCTGGTAAATCATCAAATTTTACTAACTCAGATCCTTCAGCACTGTTTCAGAAACTGTACTGGACTTGTTCACGTAACATTCTCATTGAAAATCACGTTTTTGATTCTTATAATCTTCCGACCCTGATCATCCCATAAATGATATGCAAATGTCTCATCTCCATAGTCAATGAAATAACAGTTCCTTGACTTAGCCTTAAGTTTATTACGCGCATCAGAATTAATGAGAATATAAGAATGACAACCAAAAGTTTTAAAGTGAGAATTTTACCTCTTTCACACTCTAGATTTCTTCAGGTAATTCACAGTTTAATGGAACAAATGACCCTTGTTGATCAAATAAACTGCAGTACTGACTGCTCCTGCCCAGAAAGTAGGTGGTAGTCTGACGTGCAATCTCATTCATCTATCCCGCTCATCAATGGTCCTGTTCATGCGCTCTGCAACACCATTTTGTTGTGGTGTCCCCGGAGTATTCTTCTCTATTTTGATTCCCTGAGCTGCACGGTATTCCTTGAACCAACCATCAATGTACTCATCACCATTATCAGACCTCAGACATTTCAGCTTTAAGAATGTTTCTGTCTCAACCATGGTCTTCCAAGTCTTGAACAAACTGAATACATCAGATTTATACTTCAAGAAATAAATTCATACCTTTCTGCTATGATCATCAATAAACGTGACTTAGTAAGTAGTAACGAGAGCCTTCAAGAGATGCCACTGGAGAAGGTTCTCACACATCTGTGTGTACAAGATCCAGCTTTCCTGCCTTTGATGTCCTGTCACCTCTTGAAGAAACTGACCTTCATTTGTTTCTCCATAATGCAACTCTCACAGATGTCGAGATCAACTGACTTTAGTTCTAATAGCTTACCTCTGGACTGAAGTTCCTTCATACCTCTCTGACTAATGTGGCCAAGTCTGCAATGCCACAACTCTGTTGTGCTCTCTGCAACAGTAGTATCAACACTGTTAATTAAACCAGTAGTCAATATAACGTATCTGTTTTCTTATCCCTAGCCAGTACCAATATTCTTTTAGTAACCTTCCATGTGCTATCTGAGAAAACTATTGAATGTCCACGTTCATCAATCTGTCCAACAAAAATGAGGTTCTTCTTCAGTTCAGGAATGCATCTGATCTTTTGCAGAGTTCACTTGTTCTTGTTTGGAAGTGTAATATCAATATCTCTCATTTCTACCACATTCAGAACTTCTCCATCTATTAGATATAATTTTCCAAAGTCACCTGCAACATAATTCCACATCAATTTCCGATGGAAAGTTGTATGAAACGAAGCTCCTGAATCCAGTATCCAGCAAGTTACTTGTTTACCGGGCCTTGACTTGCACCTGCTTCTATTCTTTGATTTTGATCTTCCCCTGTTTAAGTTCTTGTCAAGTGATTTCCCTTTGGAATCAACATTTAATGTTGAACTCGAACTTGAGATCTCGCCAGAATCTTTCCTGCACACCTAAGTTAAAATCAAATCACGAATAACTTCAAATTTCAGTTTCGATTTACCTGCAGAATTAGTGACAGCTATCCTCATAGCTTCCCAACTATTTGACAATGAGTTAACAAGATCAGTGCACATATCTCATCATCAAATTCAATTTCCACAAACGATAATTGATTTGTGATAGTATTGAAATCATTTAGGTGTTGTACAACAGACGTACCTTCCTCCATTTTCAAATTGAATAACTTATTCATCAGAAATACCTTGTTATTCGTCGATGACTTGTCATACATACCTGACAAGACTGCCATAAGATCTGCAGTCGTCCTATCATTGATGACGTTATGTGCAACGGACCTCGATAAGGTCAATCAAATAACCCCTAGAACCCGTCAATCTAACAGATTTCATTCAACTTCATCAATTCTTTTAGGTCTCTTCCCCAATAACGAAAGATGGAGTTTCTTTTCATAGAGGTAGTTCTCTATCTACATCCTCCAATAACTAAAATCTGTGTCATCAAGCTTCTTGATCCGTGAAATCTTCACTTCATCTGCAGTCATTGACTTTGATACCAGTTGTGGTATATATGAAAATTTAAAACGATCGACGACGAAGTGAAAATAGCACGAGAAAAATTCACACCAAAAGAACACAGATTTACGTAGTTCGGCAAATTGCCTACGTCCACGGAGTTGCAGAGGATTTTATTACTTGAGGAGTTTATACCACAATGTTTCAATTTACAAGAAATACTTATCTCAACTTCAAGGAATTACAAAGTCGATATATTCATTAAACTTTTTTTTTTCCTCGAGGATTACAATAAACTCTCTTTCGTCTCCTTCTCTCTCACCTCTCCTTCTCTTTACCCGAGAGAGCAACAACCAAAGGACTAGGAAGTGCTGCCTTTAATACTTCTCCTCTTGCCGCGAGCCAACGCCCAAGAAGAACACAAGGAGTAGTAACCGTGCGATGCTTTCTTCACCCATAAACCAACTTAGTAGAAAAATGGGGGAGAGCCAGAAATAAGGAAAGCCACTGTTTTTCTTTTTTCTTTTTGGAGAGTAACTGTTGCAGCATTAATTGGTTGGCGGGACCCACCAAAATAAAGAATTGCGCCTCTTCCAAGAATGGAAGGCAGGAACAGTTGTAAGAGGCTGCAAGCAATTTTTTTTTTTTTTTTTGTAAACCGAGCTCCACCTCAACAAGCATAGTTGTATCAGCATAATGCTGGCAGAAAGACCCTCAGCCTTCTGTACAACGTCAATTTTGATGTTGGTGACAAAGAAAATAAATCTCAATAAATAATCAAAATGACTTACCCAGTACTTCAATTACTTCAATAGGGTGGTCAGGCTTTTGTTTCAGTAGGTTGGCACACATTGCTGCAGTCTTTGCTCTGTCACATGAGAAAAGGCTCAAAAAAACGTCTCCAAAAGATCTTAACGCTATGAGAAGAAGGGACCCAAAATGTTTATCACAATCATCATTTTGGATGAGCCAAAAGCACTTTTGACAAAGAAACAAAAAAATTTCATCCTTTTTTTGTCAATGCATTTTCTTTTCTGAAATACAGAATTGGGTTTGCATTAACATAATACTTAAACCCGAGCTTGTGATTTTTTATGTTCTTCGAGAACAAAGGCACCTTAACTCTTTTTATCATACTTGTAAAGCATCTTATTGAGACCTCTCATCTTTAATGACTCCATACTGGCAAACTTTAGGTGTTATGAGAATATTTCAATCATGTTCAGCTTTTACTATTGGATACTTGCTCTTCCTTCGTTTTTGAATCTGTTGGAATTATTCTTACATTGATTGACGTTAATAAAATTGATTATTTTTTGTTCTTGGTTTTCTTAATATATTAACACAAACCTATAGTTTAAAACTCTTAGCTGGTTAATATCCAAGGCACATAATTCATGGAAAACATATCTTTAAGACATTTGGTTTAATTTTTTTAATGTGTTCTTCACTCATTTATGCAATCATATTTGTGTGGTTCGTTTGCTTATAATATTTTATATTATATCATTTAAAAATTCAGTTATAGGTCAATTTTAGTATTCCTCGGGGTACTTTAATATTTTAGTGCTTCATTACTTGCCTCATATTGTTTACAAAATTTGGTTGATTTGCATTATTTGCATGATGATATTGAAAATTGGATGGTAATTGTAGTTATTATAGGCCTTTTGCTATTGTGATCCTTACATTATTCTAATTTTTCATGTGTATGATTTAACTTTCTTTTATGATTTTATTATCAATTTTGTAGATTCTTTTGTCTTTTCTTCTCCTTATGAATTTGCATCCAACCTTTTACCAGATCTCTAAATACAAATTGATCCTAAAGTTGTTTTAGATAATGTGGTTCTGTTCGATATTGATCACAGATTTCGGAGATGCTTAATTTGTTACTATGATAAACTTGTTTGTGATGACTCGTAGATTGTTTTGCAATTGCAAAATATTTGATTTTTTTGTTTTTTTTTTTTATGATATCACTAGCTCAATTTATAGAAGTAAAATATGTCCAAGTCAATCAGATTGATGTAGGATGGTAGTCATTTTTTGGTAGTGTTTTACCTCCAGTCACTATAGCTACAATACATTACAGTTTGTTATCTATGCCTTCGTTTATGGCTTACATTATATATGCATTGATTCATGCTAACAATTGTTGTTACTGTTTATGATGCTTGTTATTGTTCAATTTTGAGCCTTTGAGGGCATTCTGGCTATTATTTTGAAGTTGCAAAAAGGCGTTGGCTATTACCACACTTATACCATAGATTTCAAGGAAAATTTGCGGTGGATTTGAAATTTGGATACTCCCATTTCTTGACAATTGAATTGACTTGGTTGTAATTATGTTAAGTTTGTGCCAAACCTATCAATTAAACTAGTGATGAAGGCCTATCAATAGATATTTTGGGGCATATAAATTTGGAAATTTATTTACTATTATTTATTTTTCTAGTATTCAATCTTATTCATGCAAGTTGGATGTGTGATTCCAATGATTTTAGTGCTAGAATGAAAGCCCAATTTTACACATTTTCGTCTCCTTGAACTGACTAAAGCTTGAATTTTATTAGCCAATCCTTTCCTTGTCCCTATTTCTTTTAGGTATCTTGTTATTTGCTTGCTAATGTTCTTGAGTTAATTAAAATTTTGTATATTTGAGATTCTACTTGCGGTGAATAAATTGTTATGACTCACTGAATTTGATTAGTTCAAATTTCTGGTTGATTTCTTTGAATTTATTTTATTATTTATTTATGGTTTGGTTTTTATTCTCGTGATTATTTGTTTGCTCCTAAAGAAAGCAATTGTTTGCATATTTAGTTATAGTTTTATGTGTGAATTCTAGGTTCTCTTTCGTAATTCATATCCGTTATATCATTCTACTTATATTAAGAAACCTACAAATTTATTATGAATAATAACACCTCGTTTTTGGAATAAGGAGATGATAAGGAAGATGTTTTTACGGAGTAATGGGTCAGCAATGATGTACAAAAACAAAAGGAGATGGTTGGTCTAATGGTTCATTCTTGCTATGGTGGCAATATAGATGATGTGTATTTCTGGTTTTTTTTTTTATATATTTTGGCCTCTTAGGTAGTTCTCTGTTCATGAAATCTCTTATGTACCTAGCTTAAACTAATTTAATCCACTATTTAGGTTGTTCCATAACTGTGCAACCCATAAGTCTGTTTAGCCTAAGTTAGCTAATTTCGGCTCGATTGAACAAAGTAGTCAAATTGATTTATTTGGCTTAATGTGATGGGAAAGCCTCTGTGGACAATTAATTATAGTTTCAGGCATCTTTTGTATTCTCCAGTAGGAAACACTGTTGATTTGAAATACAGAAAATGTTTACAGGAACAAACAAGTTTCTTTCTGCAAGAGATTTGTAATCCCTTAAAATTCTGAAGGGGAGTAAATTTTTTCTTTTTTTCATTGAATCCTAGAGAAGTTTTAATTCTTCAAAACCAGAGTCTATATTATTGAATAAATTTCCCATTATGTTTGAAAGTTGTTGAAATCATCGCCATGCCTTTTTAACACCGTATTAATGTTCTTATGATGAGGATAGTCTTTGGTGGGTGCACTGCTGCCATTTCATGTACTAATTTTATTTTAAAATTAAGTTATTTTCATGAATTTCTTTTACACAAATATTAGCTTTGTTGGTTTTGGAGATATCCACGTTCCTTAGGAGAAAATGCCTATTTTTGAAAATTTTGATGTGGTTTGGTAAGCCAGATTACCATCATGAAATCAACTGGTGTTTTATGAATGGCTGATAAATTGACTTTATTCGTTCTTAATAAACTTAGTTTTCTAGCATGGTTCGTTCTATGAATATCTATGGACTTAGTATTTCATCTTAGACAGATGGACTTTGTCTGGCGCGACTGGAGATATTTCTCAACAACTTACTTTTTTAGTTATTACCTTTTCTTTCAGTTTAATATCACAAGATAGTAAATATCAGTATAGCTAAACTGTTATTCACATTGAGTATGCAAGCCAAGCACTTTATCTCTTGAATGGCATATCTTTTTTGGAAGATTTACATACATACCACTCAATTCTTATGTATTCACATATTAAACACTTAAATTTCATTTTTACATATATGCCCACCTTGTATATGCATGAGAAGGTGCATTTCACTTTTTAAAGTTAAAATAGTGATACTTTTTGTGATATGAAAAATTTGGGTGGTCTGAATGTAAAAGGTAAAGTGTTAGATATGCAAATACATAGGATTTGGGCGGCATCTATGTACATTCTCCAATTCTTTTATGTAGGCTTTTCGATATATGCAGGAGTTATTTTTGAGATTTTCTTGATAAATCCTAAAACATGAACTTGCTTGCTGACACGGAGAACATTGCATTTTATCTGTTGGGGTGGAAATGAGATGATAATTTGCTTCATTTTCACTATTGATTTCTCAACAGATTATTTACACATTTACCTTTTGTTCTATTTAAAAATCTCAAGCTGTGAATATGTGTGAAATTTCATTATTACTTTTATATATCAACCACCCCAATGAAAGTCGTCTGCCAAATGCATGATCTAATTTCTATAGTTGAACCAGGGCATTGCAAGCCATCATCCATCCCTGATGCCAAACTCTAATAATAGCGCACAGTCAAGTCTCAGCAGCACAGAAAATTTCCCCGAGAGACCAGACCAACCAGAATGCCAATATTACATGAAAACTGGGAGCTGTAAATTTGGTTCAATTTGCAAATATCATCACCCAAAAGAAAGAAGCTCTATATGCACAAGCACCCTCAGTCCCCTCGGCCTTCCTCTTCGACCTGTAATAATTTTATTTTTTAACGTTGATAGCTTTCCTTACTCATTATGAATTACCTGCAGACCACCCAATTGCTATGCATTTACATATCTATCACATAAACTGAACTTTTTTGCATCTATGCCACCTAATTCTTTCATATAACACCAAAAATACCACCAGTTTAACTTTTAAAAATTGATGGATCTTTTCATGCTTACGTAAGGTGTTATCTATGTAAAACCTGAAGTTTAGGTGCGAGATATGGTAATATATAAAAATTGAGTGGTATGCATGCAAATCTTCATAAGATGCAGACGTTTTACATTCAGCTACATGCGTAAAGAATGAGTAGACAGCCATGTATTCGTGCCTACTCATTTCACTTTATTTTCTAATAATTTTCTCTTGTTTTTGACACCATTTTCCTGCTTTCGGATCCAGGGCGAGCCTGTTTGTTCTTACTACATTTTTCATGGAACCTGCCGTTATGGCCCAGTGTGCAAATTTGATCACCCTTTTGTTGGATACTATAACATGCCAGCAACATATTATACTGATTCTGTGACACATCTTCCCAACCAAAGAAATACAACTAAAACCATGAAATCTGAAATGAATAATGGAGTTCTTTCTGCAAATAGCAACAAGGAGGACAAGAACTCTTCTACACATGCTTCTTCAATGTTGCATATTTCGCCTTCTTCGGAGTCTACGCAGAATAACCTTAACTAACTTCATTTAATCGTCATCAATCAGCTCGGGATCTTTTCCAGGTTTTGGAATTTTCAGAAATGTAATTGCAGTTTTGTTCTCTGGAATCATTCTTACAGTAGCTGGGAAATGGGAGGCTGAGACGTATTTCCCGAGTATAATGGAGGTAAGAAATTATTGCGGCGCTAAGTTAATTTGTTTTGCAGATTGATGTCAATTGTTTATTCCCCCAAAAAACTTGAACCTGAAATGTTAAATTACTGTTTCTGTGCAAATAATGTTAATAATGTTAATGGAATTCTTCTTCAATTCTTCTTCTTTTTTTTTTTTCGGCCTATTGGATGGAAATAAAGCAATGAACCTTACATGTGCTTCTTGTTTGCTCTCAAGCGCAATTGAATCTTATTGTTTTTTTTTCTTGTGCATAAAGCTGAGGGTTAGTTAGTAAAGATTCTACAGTCTAAATCTTAATCTCGCAATTTTATGTATTATTCTCTTTGAAGTTTCTATTTAAATGGTGCCTACCGATGAGATGCACTGCTTCTTTGGCTTGATTTTGGGCTCAGAATATGCTTGATTTTCATGTCTTGTTTGAGCTTGGGGTTGCCCGTTAAAGATTTGCATGATTTAAATTCGTCATTGATATGGTTTGCTTTCATGATTTAGGTTGGGCTAGGTACTTGTCGCTTTGATTGACAGTCTTCGTGTTTTGTAGACTTGTAGTGTTTGCAATTTGTGTTTTTTTTTTGTGGAGCATTGATGCGTTCGTGGAAGGAATCAAATGATGTTGGTCACATTATTTGGTAGCATGGGATGCCTTTGAAGGTGTTAGTTTAGAGTTTGTCATGAAGAGATAATGTGAGTGAAAAGTGCTCGAATGTGTAGTATATTGATTGGAGACTAAGTGAAGTATCTTAAAAGTGTCGGGTTCCACTCACTAAAAGAGAGTGAAGGGGCCCTCATTCCAAGGGAAATGTGGATTCAAGTGGGACTGGTAAGCCTAATATATTACACAATCGTTTGAAGACTTTTAGAAATAAAGATGTAAAATTGAATTTCTACATTTTTTTTTTAAATTTGGGAAAATTTAAGTTAATGTCAAACGTGAGATTAGACAACTCAACGGTCTATAATTTTTTTGATAAAATTAAAATTTTAAATTTTAATAAATAACCTGAAAAAAGTTGTTATGGTAAAATTAGATGGTATTGTTTTTTTTCTTAATCGTCACTCTTTTTTTTTTTAAATTTGGGAAAATTTAAGTTAATGTAGTCTATAATTTTTTTTAACTCAACGGTTTCTATTTTTTTTGATTTTAAGAATTAAAGGACACATTTCACTTAAAAAAATAGTAATAATCATATTTTATTTACTATTAAGGATTTAAGTGTTATACATGTAAATACGTAAATACATAAGAATGGTGTGGGATATAGGTGAATGCCTAATAAAATTTCATGAATTTTGGAATTTGTGCATATCATAAAATTTGGAGTTTTGCATGAATATGAATGCTTTTGTTTGGTGTTTTTAAGTTATGGAACTTCTTATGATATATAAGGTCTCATGATGGGCTTTGTGGACCTTTGATGTGCCATGACATAAAAGATATATGTATAGGGTACTTTTTCTTAAACGGTTTAACAACCTAAGGAGAAGGCCATGTGATTTGGTTGGACCACACAAGACATTTGAGATGTTTGGGCTTTGAGATTTGTGCAGGACAAAAGGGCTATTATTTGTATTGAACTTTATTGACTTGAAAGTTAAGTTTTAGGCTGATGAGACGGTGATCTGATGATTTAACATTTCCTCCTGCATTAACGAATAATCACATGCTCGATGCTCACTGATACCAAATAAATGAATAATTATGCCCCAATAATTTAGATTTATTTATTTCATTCTTATGTGAGATTCAAAATCATCCTACCCTCCACTCATTCCTTATAAAAATGAATTGAGACAAAATGTCTCCATGATTTTAGTTTTCATCATGATCGCATGAGTAGTCCTTTTTCTATTTTACACTTTAGAATTTATCGGGAAATTTTGTATGATAGTAAAATAAGGAAGATTTACATGCATACGGCTTAATTCTGATGCACTTATATATCTATTACATAAACTTTAATTTTTGCATAAATATCACTTTATCTATGCATGAAAATATGTATTCTACTTTTAAAAGGTTAAAATAGTTGCATTTTTTATGTGATATTAAATATTTGATTGGTATAAATGTAAAATGTAGACATGTAAATATATAAAAATTGGTTGATATGTATTTAAAGATGGAAGATTCAAAAACAAGTTTTGGTAGATGCAATAAACATTCATATGAGATTATAAATTTTATTTCCCTCTTTTATTATTAATGCATACAAAAATATTTAGATTATACATTGGAAAATATATATTTATTTTACATCAAATAAGTAAGTGGTGCTAGAAATAAAAATAAAAAAGTTTAATTAAGAAATAATAAAAAAAACTTTAAAAGGGCCGTTCTTCTTTACAGCTCGATTCCTCATTATCACATTGTTTTGGAGGGAAGTCATAAAAATGTCAACTTTATTTTGTGCTTTTTTACATATATATCTATATATTTGCTTTTTTACCCTTGCATGCAAATTGTGTGATGGGATAAAGTGGCGAATAAAAGTAGCTTTCTTTGCCCCAAAGCTCCCACCGAGATCCTATTGTCATTATTATAAGGGGCATTTACATTACACCTCCCATTGTCTGCATATTTACATATATAATATTTAAATATATTTTTTTAATATTTCTAACATGGAAATCTTTCATGTCACATGAAAAAAATATCATTATTTTATTTTTTAAAAAAATAGAATAAACTTTTGATACAATACAAATAATAACTGAAATTTATGTCTTAGATATGTAAATACATAGAAAATGAATGGTATATATGTAAATCTTCCTTAAATTGATAGGAGTTGGTGATCTTTTTTTGTTTTTTTGGTTGGCCTCACTGAACTTTTAGGTTGAGTGCAAGATTAATGAAAGCTTCAATCAATTTTTAAATAAATGTAGTCTAGCAAATGAGCTAGGCATGACATGGCTTCTTTCTTGCTTTTGTATTTAGAAGGATTTCATGATGCAAAACAAACTTTTTCTAAGGTTAGTAATTCATTAAAGAAGAGAATATGAGATAGACATTTAAATTAGAACTAGGCATTGGTGGGGCAAGGCATGACAAATGTTGAGCTTATTCTGGCTTAGACTAGTAAATGTGGGTTCGGGTGGAGCTTGAGTCTGATTTTTATTTAAAATTTCAAAGTTAGATCCACCCATTAAGCAGAAATTTATGTATATTAAGTTATTGGGACGCGGATTGGGCTTATTCTGACTTTTAACCAGTCTAAGCAGGCTCGGACCAAGTTTGAGTTTGTTCTATTTAGAATTTCATAGCCAAGCCCGTCCACTCTAAGCAGGCTTATGACGAGCGCGCTAACCACCCGCCCAATGCCTAGGTCTAACTCGAATATTTCTCATAGGAATATGATATCACTATAATGTCTATTATAGATCATAAGCTTGAAAAGGCAATTTTTGATATTGTTAATTTATGCCTTATGGTCAATAGTGATAGCCTGGACATGAATCATAGAGTTAATGTTCTTAGAACTATTTCAACTATTGAAGACAGGGCGGGCGAATATCTTCAATTGAGTGAATTAATATGAAATAATGTATCTAAAATATAAACTATTTGAAAAGAGTTAATGTTCTTAGAACTATTTCAACTATTGAACAAAGGACGGGCGAAATATCTTGAATTGAGTTAATTAACATGAAATAATGTATCTAAAATATACACTTTTTGAATTATGTAATTATAACCCTAAAATTTGCAATTTTCATGTTTTTTGGATATAATATTTTGAGTTAAATTACATACCATGCCACACCCAATCATTATGTGTGTACATATCCATTACCTAAACTTTACTTTTTATAATTATACCACTCAGATCTTTCTTATCACTATATAAAGGTCTGAAATACACATTTTTAATGCATAGAAATGGCGGGTATGAATGTAAAAATTGAAGCGAAGGAGTTAGACAATGTAAATACACAGGAATTGAGTGGTATGCATGTAAATCTTCCTTGAATAATTTATAAATAAATTATGATATTATTAAATATTAGATAAATAATGAGCAGAGATGAAATAAAAGGAATAGATCAGTTATCGGGTGACAGTTGCGGAATAACAGCCTGTATATCTCCTTGGGCCCCATGTGTCCTTCGAACCACGTGTCGCGCTCTCGTCACCTCCATGTGATATTGTACGCGCCAGATGCAGCGGGTCCCGCCTCCACGAGCAACCGCAGAGTAATCTTCCAATTAATGAAAAGTCAGGGGCTTAACTGCCAAATTGACTCGGAGCAAACTTTACACCTTCCCTTGCCAATATTTTTCTAAAATACAATTTGAAAAAAATTAAAATTCATATATATTGCACAATTACCAAAATAAATTAAATTTTTTTTATATTTTGACCCTTTCAGTTCTTTTTTCAAATAAATAAATAAACGGAAAAAATTAAATAAATTTCCAAGAGCTTAAATGCAAAGTTGAATTAGGCCCAAACACTGATGTTAAATTGACATTGACACTATCCCAATATAATTTACAAATGTAAACAAACAAAGTCGACAAGGATACTTTTGCTAAAACTCTGCATCCCATGCTTCTCCCACTTATCCTTTACACAGCTTAAAAAATAAAAATAAAAATAAAAATAAAAATAAAAAATCAACATTTGCAGGAAAACCTCAGCTTCTCTATGAATTACCAATCAACACTTTTCTCCTTGAAAATAAGACAGATTTGCCCACCATTTCAACCTGCAAGTCTGAAACGAATAAATACTATAATATTCCTTAAAAAAAATTGTAATTTTCAATGGAATATTCAATTTTTATCGGCATAATCTTAAATAAAAAACAAATATTAATTTTATTAGCATCTTATTATCTCACTGTTTTATTGTACTTTTACACCAAATATTCTTCATTGTTTTTAAATTACCTTAAATATAATTAAAATGTCAATTTTCATTAGAATAAACTTAAGAGTTTGCATATTGCAATTTAAATTAATTAAATGTGGGCATTTATGTACCTAAGAACCATCAAATTAACATATCTGACACCAAAATTCTATTTTTTACATTTATACCACCCAAAACATACGTATCAAATTAAAAGCAGCATATTTTAAACATGTATAACTAAGATGGTATATAAATTCTAGAAGTTAAAACATAGATTTTGAATGTATATAAATACATAAAAAATTGTGTGATATGAATAAATAAGGCAGGATAAAAATTATCTTCACCATGTTGAACTTCTCTGTAAATTGGAAAAACAATTACTTCATTGACTTAAATTAACCAAAAAATACTCCTTTTTTATATGATGAAGATATATCGAATCTACTTCTTAAGTCAACTTGATCAATCCAATCTTTTTTGTAATTTTTTTTAGTTATTTGATATTGAAAATAATAGTTAAATTACCAGGTGGCGGGAGAGTTAGGACCGGCGGCGGCTGCAGGCCGGAAAGGGATCACTCCCGGCGGATGAAGGAGAATATATTCTTGAAGCGGCCACCGGTGATCCGATTCAGGGCCTTCCGGGCACCAGGCACATCAGCATCGGCGAGCTTCTGAAGCTGAGAACAAGCTCCGGCTTCACCCAGTCGCCGGCGGCAGCCTACACCTCCACCAGCAGCAAGTGCATGGATAACGAAGACGGGGTATTTCTTGCATACCTCTTCCCTCCCGGGGTCCAGCATCTGTACGAGCCGCATGATGCTCTTCTCATCGCGCGCGAGCTCCTTCCGATTGGATCGAACGGCGAGGAGGGAGACAAGCGCGCGGGATGCAATCTCCTGCGCGCTCTCAGGCTTCGAGGACTCCAGCATCTTAACCAGAGCAACCATGCTAGGTGACATATAACGCTTGAGCTCATCCGAGGGGGAGAGGTTTGAAAGAACGGCTGCAGCAGCAAGCTGGGTGGCGCCGCTGCTGCGTAAGATTAGATCCGTCAACTGCAAGAAAAAACCTGGAGAAGATGATAGGGTTTTAGCCACAGCAGAGGACAAAGAGAGAGCATGAATAGCGCGCAGTGTGTGCTCGGAGATATCCGGATCTGAAGACAGAGAGAAATCGCTAAGCAGTTGAAGCAGATTCCGTAAACCCCCTTCTTCGACAATGGAAACCCTGATTGCTTCCCCGCCGAAGGAGGCCAGGGACCAGAGACACAGAGCTGCGTTCTTCGATGCCGAAGGTGAGCCAGATGAAAGGAGGTCGATGAGAACAGGGACGGCGCCTTCCTCAGCTATGGAGTCTCTGAGGCCATCAATGGAAGAAATGTAGTTCAACGAAGAAGCCGCGAGAGATTGAATGGAGGGGGATCCGCTGCCAGGACGGCAGGCGTTGATGAGGATCGAAACGCCGCCGTAGGCGGGGGCAGCCCCGGCATTTGGGGAGGATGGAACCGCCGCCGTAGGCGGCGACAGCCCAGGCATTGGTGGTATCTGCAGTGATGACTTCGACGGCGGCCGCGGCCTTTTCCTTAACGGCTAAGGAACCGGTTTCCAACACGCGAAGAAGCGGCCCTAGTGCTCCCTCATCAAAGAGAATGTGGCGAGAGGTGGCGGATGCGGTTGCGAGAAGAGATACAGCGGTGGCGGCGGAGTCGCGAATGAGTGAGTGGGACGACGGGTCCAGAAGACGGATAAGAGAAGAAAGATCGCCTTCTTGAGCCACAACGGGAGCGAGCTTGGGGGGATCGGACTCGAGAAACTGTAGCAGCGAGTCGAGGGCTTTGATCTTGAGATCTATAGCGCCGATCTGGAGGCGGGCAAAGAGGTCACGAACGAAGAGGGAGAGATCGGCACGGGAAGCGGAGGAAGATGGAAGAGAGAGAACGATCGCAGTGGAATGAGGGTTGGGTTGGTTAAGAAGACCCGATCGGAGTAGGAGCTCGAGGTCGTGGATGTGGAGGGAGAGGGAAGCAGTGGCAATATCGAGGTCGCTCTGGAGATGGAGCTTTCCACTAGGGAGAGTTGGATCGAGACAGCGCGAGGAGAGGGATTCGAGAGATCGGAGCGTGGTGAGGAGATTAGGGAGAAGATCAGTGAAAAGAGGGTTTGCTGAAGAGTAAGGAGCGCTTGAAGCCGAAGCTGCGGCGGAGAGAGAGGAAAGGAGTACCGATAACTTGGAGTGGAGAAGGCGCCACCGGCCGACGAGAGACCTTGCAGAGAGGGCGGTGACGAGAAGCGTGGGAAGTAGGCGGTTGAGGATGAGGTCGAGTGTGTCGCCGGAGAATGTTGGCGGCGGCGTGGAGAGCGGCGGAGAAGCGGGAGACATCTGCGGCGGAGGAGATTAGGGTGGGGATGGTGATAAGAGGGAGGCGATAAGAGGGAGGTTTTGTTGAGATGGATTCCAAGATGGACGGTTAGGATTGATTGGGAGTGGAGTGACGCCTCACTCCTCCCGTGCTCGCCGCGTTTGCCACTACAAGAATAAAATAATTAAGAGTTTCGTTTCTTTCAAGCATAGTAATAATAATATTGATAATAAATAAATAGGTTCCATTAAAATTTAGTTATTGACTTATGATTTGAGTGAGTATTATAATTGGACATATATGTTTCAAAAAAAAATAATAATAAAGATTTATATATCTTGATATACAACCAACAACAAAGTTCAATATCAACCATGAATCTCAAGACAGGATAATTTTTTAGATTATTTTTTTCAATAATAAATATTCAAATTTTGATAAGATTTCATCCACAGTCTTGTTTCGACAAAACTTATAGTCAATCTGACTGGCTCGATGAGAGAAATCCAAAAATACCAAAATTAGACTAGTCTTATTTAAATCAAGTTCAGGGTAATCCATTAAACTACATTTGGAAGCTTTTTAATAATATTTAAAAGGTCAAACCAACGTTGAATATGGCGAACTTACAGTCGAATCGAGCGTCTCTAGATGACGAATCTACTGAGACCAATATCGCTCTATTCTGACATCATTAAGACACTCAAATGTCCATCAAATTACATATGATCTTGGGAATATCTCGGAGCTCGTGATTTTTACCTTTATGGGTTTTCCATGTAAAAACTTTTGGCTTCATTATTAGTTTTCTTCTTTTTTTCTGAGTGTGTGGTTAATCTTTGTACAATAACAAAAGTTCTTACACCTCAGCTGAAGAGTTCCACCATAAAAAAATAACTATTGTTGCAGCCACTCGTCCCATAGACGGGAATGAGTTATTAGGTTTCATAATTTATAACGGCAACGTGTTGATGAATTTGTTGCTATGAATGAACGATTATCGATAGCAATAAGTAGTGTCTGATCAGTGGTGATTGACGGCGGTTAGCGGTGATTGAAGACAGTCGACGGTGGTTGATAAAGATTGGTGATGATCGACGACTGTTGTCGAAGTCAGTAGGAGTCGACGACGGTTAGCAAAATTTGACAACAATCAACGGTGGTTGATGGTGTTCGACAGGGGTCAACGGAAGTCAGCGGTAGTCGATGACGGTTTATAACATTTACTAAATTAATATGATAATCTGAAATAAATTATAATTTCATTCAAATTATGATTAAATCAAAATTTCATCAAAATCCTAAGAATTTGATCATTAAAATTTAAACAACAAACGAATACAAATTAGATTTGACGTGCTGTATAACAATAAACTCTCTTATTATTGAGGTGCATGTGATCCATTCGTACTGCCTTGAGGGCATTTACATGAAGACCAATAAATTTGTATATATTTATATATCTAACACAAACAATTTAATTTTTACATTTATAACTACCAAAAAATGTAATATCTGTTGAACCCAGACTTATTTTTTAATCACACCTAAAGAATAGAGCATAATAAGAAGAGAAAATAAGAAGGGACACGAGAATAATATTGGTAATCCTTTCATGTTTTTCTGTAAAAGTTTGACTTACATGTTACATTTTTTCATATTTATAATAAATAGAAGTTACATTATGAAATATTGAAAATATCCTTGAGACTCTTTGTTGTTCGTCTGCCACCATGAACAAATCTTTTCTCGTCGAATTGTCGCTTTGCTTGCTACTTGTGTGACGAGTCTTCACCAAACTATTCTTCGGTCGACCTTCTCGACATGGTAGGCTGAATAATTATACATGCATCCCATCCAAGGCAGGGCAGTCATATGTGGTTTAACGTATCTTGATTATACAATTTCACATTAAAAATACTTATTATGACTAGCCATAAGTGAAATTTGAGTGGTATAAATGTAAAAAAGTAAAGTTTAGATACTAGATATGTAAATATTTAAGAATTGGATGATGTATATGTAAATGCCTATAAGTGTAAAAATTAAAGTTTAAATGTTAGATATATATAAATACAAAAAAAAAAATCCTTTTTGGAGCCATTCTCTTGAGAAATTATTGTATACGGACATCGCATGCATCTCTGTATGCGGTGTCCAACCCTGACCCGGTCAGGATATATTTCGGTTTTTTTTTATTTAAGAATGTTAGATATATATAAATACAAAAAAAAAATCCTTTTTGGAGCCATTCTCTTGAGAAATTATTGTATACAGACATCGCATACATCTCTGCATGTGGTGTCCAATCCTGACCCGGTCAGGATATATTTCAGTTATTTTTATATTTTTTAAAAAAATTTTAAGTGGAACCCACAGAAATACATCCTGACTGTAGATAAGACACCGCATGCAGATGACGAAGCACAAAGTTCTGTTTTTTTTTTCTGTAATTATAAGAAAATTTTGTGCTGTTTTTTTTTTCTGTAATTATAAGAAAATTTTGTGCTGTTTTTTTTTTCTGTAATTATAAGAAAATGCGTGTATATAAACATAGAAAGTTTAGAAACTGACATTCGACTAAACAATATTAAATTCATAATTAATTTGCATCAAAATATCGCGAGATATTGTAAAATGTGTAGAACATGTACTCTTAATTATCAAAATAATAGATGCAAATGTTCCACATATATTTACATTTTATAAAACAATTTATTTTAACATTTAATATCTTGTGAAATTTCAATATTATTACCCATTTTTATTTTGTTATGAGGCTCTACTTTTTACATTTTTAATAATCGTAATTTTGTTTTTAGAGTTTATTGTTTTTAATTAGAATGCGAAATAAGTTACAACGGCGTCTAATCTAATCAATACTAAGAAGGGAAATTTATGTACATACCACGCAATTCTGCATATTTACATATTTATGTGAATTTACGTATCAAGTTCCTAAACCCATGCACAAAAATAGTATATTTCATTTAAAAAAAAATTATTGGTAGTGATATTTTTGATGTAATTTGAAAGATTTTGAATATTTTGCCTGCAAATTTAGATTTTTAGGTGGTGGAAATGCAAATACAGAAGAATTGTGTTGTGTACATGTAAATGCCTCTAATAAAAAACTGGAGGAGCGATAATCAATCATAACTATTGTTCAATCATGACCCATAGCATTCATTTGATACCCAACTTGATATTTAAAAGCATACATTGCAATTTTTTGGCCTCGTTTGTTTAGCGAGCTGAACACGAGTCGTTCACGAACAAAGAGTCGTTTTGACACCCCTAATCACGTAGCCATAAGATGTTAAGGATTGAGGCAGGATTTAAAACATCATTTGAATCTGATTTAATAATTTTTATTCTATTTTCTTCATTAATACTTTTAATTGATTATAAATCTTTGTAGCTTTGTAGTCAATTAATTTTTTTAAAAAATAATACTCATCAAAGAAATATATACAATTGATTAGTAATATTTTGAGCCAAAACGAGCCGAACACAAACGAACAAATATTTGTTCGTGTTGTTAGTGTTTGACTATCTGATGATCCGATTAGGAGAGCATATGTTTTGGATTCGACTTGTGTTAAGAAAGGCAGGTAGACCTAGGAAGACTTGGGCTTATTGTATTAAAAATGCTCTTAATTTACTAGAACTAAATGAAAATATGACTCTAAATAGGACGCAATGGAGAAAAAGGATTCATGTAACCAACCTCACGTAGTGGGATTAAAGCTTTGTTGTTGTTGTTATTATTGTTGTTAGTGTTCGGCTAGTTAACTTAGCGAACAAGTTGAGCACGAGCTTCTTAACGAGCCGAACAAGAGCTGTTCGCGAACAAAGAGCAGTTTTGATAGCCCTAATTGACACCTCTATATATATATATATATATATATATAACCTGAAATAAAGAAAAAAGATTATTTGAAGGCTATTTATTTGACGAATATTAGTAATGTGTATGGAAGAAGATGAGAAGTGTTGATTGTGTGGGGGAGAGGGGTCTAAGAAAATGTTGAGCATGAGAAAGACATTGGGAGATGTTTCAAGCCGGAGATATCAAAAAGCTCCATAAATCTTTGATCAGAAACCCTTGTTTTAGCCGCAGCAAAACGTTGATACTCGTCAAAGACTGATGTAAGGCACCATCTCTGCAGCTTTCTTAGACATCCCACCAAGCGCCCTGTGCGGTGCTGAAATAAATAAAAAAAAAAAAATTAATAAATAATATATATGTGCATTTGCATATATACCACCCAATTCCGACGTACTTGCATATCTAACACCTAAACTTTGCTTTTTATATTCATACCACCCAAATCTTTTATATCACACAAAAAAATATCACTATTTTCATTTCTAAAAAGTGAAATACACTTTTTTGATGCATTAGTAAAGTGGCATATATGTAAAAATTGAAGCATTGGTGTTAGATATATAAATAGATAGAAATTGAGTGGCCTGTAGTTAGATATATAAATAGATAGAAATTGAGTGGCCTGCATGCGTGCGTGCGTGCGTGTGTACACTGCGTGTGTGCGTGTGTGCGTGTGTGCGTGTGTGCGGTGTGCGTGTCGTGTGTACACACATATATATAGCTTCAGGCTTTCAGCTTTAATGAACATAAAATTAAAAAAAATAAATAAATACCTTCCCTCTTTTGCAATGAATCAGCAATGGGAGATTGCGCGCATCTACAGGCAAAGCAAAATGAGCAACCATTCAGCATGATTCAGGCAAAATACAAGCAATAAAGATTAGATGAGAATAAATCTTAAAAATAGTTGAATTTGTTTTCATCAAAATGACTAATTGATCAATTTTTATACTGACAAATCTCAAAGCAAATCCAACAATTTTACATCTATGTTAAGTTTTGGTCAAAATGAATATCTACAAAAAAAAAAAAAAAAAAAAAAAAAAAAAAAATTAAGCTTAATTCGTACCGAGAACAACTTTGAGAGCTTCGCGAATTGTGTCATCAGGAATGTTAACAAAAGGTTCCTACAAGGATGTATGCATTCTTTTAGCTTGTTATCAGATCAAAGACTAAAAAAGATACAAGCCATGAGCAGGATCAGAATTGCTGGATAAATAGTTTGTGATTAAATACAATCAAATAGCATGAAAACTCTGTGTATATAAACATAAAACTCTGAAACTTTTTACATACATAGCACACAATTCTCATGTATTACATATCTCATGCCTAAACTTTCAAATTTACACACATATCACTCCAACCTTTAATATCACAAAAGAAAACAGTACTATTATCACTTTCTAAAAGACAGATGCACATTTTCATGCTTAAAACACAACAGTGCTATGCATGTCAATATGTCTTACATATGTTAATTTCTCTTATTACAACTTCAACATACAAGCAATGTAGTTGGGATTGTGATTATCTTTTCTTTTATGGAAGTTTCACCATCCATAAATTTTACCAGAAATAAAACATGGGGCATTTACATGCATACCCCAAACGTAACACCTAAACATTCATATTTACATGCACTTCAATCATATCTTTAACATCTCATCAAAAATATCACTATCACTATCTTTTTAAAAGTGAAATACACACTTTCCTGCATAGGTTTATGACACAAAGATGTTTTAAGTATAAATATAAAACTTTGGGTGTTAGATATGTAATTACATAAGAATTGTTCGTTATGTACATAAATTTACCTAAAAATATTCACATAACTACAACTTTCAAAAACCAGTAGGCTGATATGTCAGGTTAATGAAGTTGTTCCCTGCAATTCCGAAAGCTTGAAAACCATTCTTTTTGAAAGGAACAAAATGAGTCAGGATACGCTTGACCAAGTTATAGTCAGGAGGGATCTTAAGATCATTATATTTGTTTTGAAATAGATGTAAAAATTCAAATAAAAATTTGTAATGTACTCATTTTAAAATTGGATGGTTTACAAATATAGCACTTAATTCCTATGAATTGATATATCTAACACGCAAATTTCAATTTTTACATATATATGTAACCTTACCTATCCATGAAAAAGTGTATTTAACTATTAAAACGTTAAAATAATGAAATTTTTGATGTGATATGAAAGATTTAGGTGGTATAAATATAAATAAGAAAATTTTAGGAGTTAGATATATAAACGCCCCTAAAAAATGATCCATTGCTGAGATGGGATAAGCCAGACTAGGTTGAACCAGGTCAGCAAGTTCGGGCAATCCAAGGAGTTCTCCGACACTACGCCAAGAAAGAACCATGGAGGCGATGAATGTGGTAGTGGTGATGGTTTGGAGAATCCTCCATTACAAAGGTAGAAGCATGTTATCATAACAAGTAGTCTAGGTAAATTTAATGTTGCATAAATTACTATGTTTGGTAGTAACACGTCATAAAAAATACATACAGTCCATAAAGGAAAATACAAAATCGGCAAATTTAAAGCATTTAGTAGTAATGAGACTCCAAATAAGTATTATTGATGCATATTCATATCATTCATCCACTGCATTGATGAGAACTTTTAAAAATTTCTATTTGATTAAGAGCAAATTTTGACATGGAGAGTCTGGAAGAGTTGTAAAACCAAATTAGAGTTAGAATTGGGCTGTTTCAGTTAAGTTGGTACAATGGTACCCAAATGAGTTTGAATGGTGTGAACAATCCCAGACAAACTCTAGAACATGTTACTAAATGCATGGATGCTCAAACCAGTGGAGTTGGAGCCTAGATGGACACAATCCAACATAACCAATCCAATGTAACCCTGCTTTGAGTTAACCTGGCAAACATCTTCCTCATGTATGATCGAAACTGCATCTAGGGACGTAATTATTAGCCAGCTCACACTCGACATGTTATTAGGCTCACAACCTAGCTTACCGAGTCACAAGTTTGAGTTCGAGCTCAAGTATGGGCTGAATCGGCTTGAGAGTGCTGTGGTATGTTTAAATAGAACGACCGATGACGAAGTAAAAAATAGAACAAGAAGAATTCACACCAAAAGAACACACAAATTTACGTGGTTCGGCAAATTGCCTACATCCACGAAGTTGCAGAGGATTTTATTAATTGAGGAAATTAAGCCAGTCAATCTCTTCGACAATTACAAGAAAGAAATTTCTTGCTTCCTCTCTCTCTATATCGCTTAGCCACAACAGAAGACAAGTTCAAAGAAAGGAAACACCGCAAACAACAATTCCTTCTTCTTGTCTTCACCTCAAGCAAGAACTCCTTCCTGCCTTCACCGCAAGAAAGAACTCCTTCTTGCAAGCAAGAAATCCTTCTTCCTGTCTTCAATGCAAGCCATAAGCAAGAACTCCTTCCCAAAGAAAAAATCCAAATCTGCGATTCCTTTCTCTGTTTTCACCGCTCCGAAGGAGGAGTTGCGATATCTTCTTTTTACCGACTGGAGAGATCGCTCCTCTTTCTGCTTCCGCGTTTCAAGAAAACAGGAGAATCTTTTTCGCGAACGAGGGAGGAGCAGGAGGTTTCACGCTAACAAACAGAACGGAACGGGAGGTAATCGCGAACTGAAAAAGCGTAGGAGAAAAATAGGGGGGGCAGTTACGGTAAGGTTTTTTTTCTTTTTTTTTTATTTTCAACAAATCTCCCACTTGGAGACCTGTACACAGACTACAACGTCTCATTCCTCAAACTGAACTCCTCTGAAATAGTGAAATTCACCGCTCTGCTCCCGAGGACCTAGACATCTTTACTGAACCTCGTTAAATCTCTGTGTATTATTCTGGATTTGTGTCGATTTCTGTTTTTCCTCGCCCTAAATTTCTCAGCAGAGAGCTCAAGTTAGTTTAATTAACATTAATTAAGATCTATAATTAATCATTAATTAATTTTATTTATGTCAACGATGAAACTTTTTCAAAAAATTAATATTTATAGATGAAATTGAGCCCAACAATTGAGTCAAGTTCAGGCTTGACTTCTTTTACTCGAGTCCAGTTATTGAGCTCAAGCTCTAGTTTGAGCTAATCAATAATTAAACAAGCTCGACTCGATTGAGCCAAAACTCCTCTTGACTTGTTTGTACCCCTAGCCTTATGTTAACAAAGCCTTCAATAAGCATTTGTTAATTAAGATTATTCATCAACACGTTAATCATAACCACAAAGTATAATTAATGCAAGTCTTTAATAGCACATATCATACATCAATGGATTAATACTTGTTAGAACCGTAACAAACCCTAGTTGATTAAACATGATTTTCAAAAGTAATATGGCTTTTGAGATGCTGCAGATGGGTAGAGTTAGAGTTTAGTTTGACTTGGTTTAATTGAGATGTCCCCTAATTGAACTGTAAACAAGATGTTGAATATGTTAAGCCTTAAGATGATTAGACTGGGGACTAAATGTGCATAAACTAGCATGACTAGTTGAAGCTAGCTTGGCCTAACCAGATAAATCCTTGCAGAAGGCAGAAAATCCATGCTAGAAAGGTCTCAAGTACGTAGCCATCCCCCCAACCCAACCACAAGATTGCCAATTGCCAAAGAGCACGCCTGCAATAACCATTATAATTGGCACACCCACATTTATTCACAATCGATTTCAGAAGTTCGGATTTTCAAACATCTTCACCTCTTCACAAAACATTTGTCATTAAACAATGCAATGAGGGAAAAAAATAGTTCCAAAATAAATCCCACTGACATTGATGCTCATTTTCACAAAAGTTGAATGAAGAAATAATGAACCAGCTTTAATCCATTTTTGTTAAATATATGAAGCTATAATTTGTCTCCAACATTGCGGTCATGATATCATCGCCAACAATATTACATTTTCGATTCATGCACTGGAGGAAATGCTAAAGACGAATTCCATTAGCAACCCAGGCAGCCCAAGTTAGGGAAAGTTAGCCTTAAGGTAATATCCATTCAATCAAATTTGCATAGTTTTTATGATGGAATGAGAACAATCTCCTTCATTCATTCAAAATAGGCATGAAATTTTGATTGGATTGGATTAAATTAACATCAATTCTATAGATAAACCTCAATTTTAATTCACAAGAATAATTCTTTACAGTTCTTAGAGTTAAGAAAAAATTTTTGACATTAATTTGCTAATGACATGCCACTTATTGACAGTGTGTTGTTGCTTGTTCATAATGTGCTCTCTCGCTCATAGCTCATAATTCATAACCAATATTGTTGGCTTATATTGTGAGACCACTCATTAATGGCATGCTATCATGAAATCAAGAATATTTTTAGTAAATACTAAATATTAGAAAATAGACTTCAGCTGTTATGAAATCAATTTAAAAATCTTCTTATGAAATCAAGCCTTTCTTCTTAATCCATTAATACTAATTATATCTGCCTATAATAAAAGTGCATTTTCTATCTTTTAATATATATATATATATATATATATATATATATATATGTCCAAACAGCTGAAGTCTATTTTCAACCGTCTAATCTTCAACAGATGCAACTCCAATCGTTCTTTTAGCATAGTTATTCATTATTTCATCATTCTTAGTTTTGGTAAAATATCCATTTTAACTTTCTAAAAACATCCCCTCAAGCTAGCTTGATAAAGAACTCAATAGATGTCACATCAACAATATTTTTTTTTACACCAAGGTTTATTTAGATCTAGAGTTTGAGAGTTTCGATAGAAAACCACTATGTTTAATTACCATCTTCAATCACAGACCGCAATTTGTGATTAAGAAAATTTGTCAGGTTCAAATTTAGGTGCAAATTTTGTTAGGTGAGGAAAGATTGGGTAGATGGAAGTCAACTAAGTCAAAATCCCATTCGTCCATTGTCACATGTCTACTGACGGACTTAGCCTCTCAATGTTGGAAAGCTATCAGTCCAGAGAGGGAGACTAAAAATCACGAGTTACCACATCTCAATTATCTCGGGCAAAAAATAGTGAATCTTTGTTAAAAGCATGCTTTCAAGATTAATTTAAAATTGTTCACTGCAAAAAACTTGTCATGCCATCTTGACCAAATGATTGAAGGCACAGAATGTGTTCACTAAGTGTTTCAAATTGTTAAAGAAGACCAACAAAAGTTCAAAGGCATGGCATGATCATTCCTTGTCTACGAGTTATAATTTTGGTGTTTCAAGGTGTTAAACAAGATAAACTATAGTTCAGTGGCATGAAATGATAATTACTTGTTTACGAGTTTTAGTTTGACTTGAAGAAACATGTCTAAGACACATAAGTGTTTAATAGGTCTAGTAAGCAAGCTTGAATTAGCTCGGAGAATTGATAATATGGAGACCTAAATCAAGATGTTGAGCAATAAGAAATCTAACACATCACTCTAGTTAGAACCTAATTTTGATTTACTAGCAAAGAGATTACAATATCATATTGGTTTAACAGTTCAGAGGCACAAAACCAAACATGGTCCAAAAGTACTTGATATAACAAAGTCATGGCATAATAAATTCAATCTTATGAGAGCAAACCTTGTTGGCATGATGCCTTAAGATATTAGTTTTGGATTTATGTTTGAGTTTTAATAGTAGCACAGTCGTTGTGAAGGTATAATCCATATCAAATAATATAAAATACAATAGTTGAGGTCTATTTATCTATAACCAATGAAGCTCTACCCTATTTATAATATTTGATTCAATATATAATCATCTTTGAAAATAAAATATATGCAAAATTATGATAACTATACAAAAATCTAACCTATGATCATACAGTGTTGTTATGGGAGAAGCAAATATGATATAAACTAGAAGAACTGTAGGTTTTAGATAGCCATTTGGATTTCATACCAATAAGATCCTCTATGGATGCAAGTCTTGTACTAAAGAAATTTAATAAAAATGCATAAAAAGCAAAGAAAATACCTTAGTACAAAGTTTATTATCTATAGAAAGCAAGATGACATAGCTAATAAAAAAGGATTCACGATTATACAACTTTATATGTAGTTTTACACATGACATAGCTAATAAAGCTTCCCCAAATAAAAGGGTTATAGCTAAGAATAATGAGGATTTAAGTATTTTTAATTTATCTTTCAGATAGATTTCTTGCAGCATAGAATATCACATGAAATTTCTATAAGCTTATCATATAAAAAAACGAATAAAATTAGAACTAAAACTACCATTTCAGCTAATTTCCAAGTATGCCCAGCCTACCTTAAAATTAATTAACGCAATTCTCTAAGATCATTTCCTAACAAAAACAAATCAAAAATAGAAATCAAAAGAGATTAATTGATAAGGATAAGTATTATTATTATTATTATTTTTTTTTTTTTCATTTTTCTATCCTGTGTTTTGGGTTGGTTATGGCAGCACCAAAATAAAATCTCATGTTCCATGAAAAACAATAATAAAATCAAATCCTCTATGCTTACAGCTAAAGTTAGAAGAATAATAATTTAATAGAAATAAAAAATGTATAATCTATTTTTCTATATTAGTTTAAATTGCGTGGACCTGAGCCCATTAAAAGTTGGAATGAACTCTGCCCTCAATAATTTAAGTTGACATGAGGTCCAAAATTATTGATATGTTATACGTGTGGCTGGTATTTAATCTCCTCGTGTTATTTCTCTATAGCAAGCATTTACTTTAATATAGTGGGCATAAAGCAAATAACATAGCAGTTGATAACCAATATTTTACCATCTCATTATGATAGATAATGATAATCATAAATGCATGCAATTGTCTTAGTTATTTTGAAATGATGCATAACACTTGTAGAATTTACTAAATACATCTTAAAGAGATTTAATCCCAAAATATTCTTTTGACAACGAGTTGGTAGCCAATTTAGTCCTAGAGTATTGCATTTCTCTAATTTAGTTTTTCCATTAAATAAAATTAATTTGAAATAATCCGACATGTAAAAAGTGTAATACAAAATTGATCTCAATTTAGTCCCCCAACTATACAAAAATGATCTCAGTTTAACCCTCAAGGAACCATTTGCATTAATTTTATATAGTTGATTAAATAAGTTAGGAAAAAATATTATATTAAGTCTCGTTTGGCCAAAAATATAAGGTCGGGAAAGTATTTTTGGAGTTTAACCCATCTAGGAGTTGACTTTCAAGTTAAACCATTCTTTAAAAATTTAAGCTCAACATGCGATATTAAAAGAAAATTTCAAACAATTCTCACTCGTCCTTAACAATTTTTCTAAGATTTATTGACGTGTTTGTTTTCTTATTAGATTTATGATAAAATTGGTTGAAATGAAAGAAATTTTAAGTAGCGGAACATACTTTTAGTATGTGCTAGTAATCTTATTTGATATTAAAATAATAATAATGAATAAATAAGATTGGAAAGTTTTGTGACAACTACATAAAATAGATTAATTAGTTTTGATTCCAAATATAAAAAAAAATGTGATAAAGGAGCATAAATCTGAGTTCTTAAATTAAAGAAGGGCTCCCAAATTTTATATCATGAGACAGTACCTATAGGACCAATGTGAAAATTTTATAAAGTTGAGCTAAAACCAACTATTTTATGTGAATTCAAGCATTTGGCAACAAAAAAGTAATAATGGAGTTAAGTGTGGCAGCATTGAGAAGTTAAAATGGATAAGAAAAAAAATGAAGGATAGAATTTCAATGCTTAATATTGGAGAGTGTATGGGAATAAAAAACTCTTAGAGTTGAAAGTAGAGTAATAAAATTGAGTTTGTCGATGTACGATGAAGATTAAAAGTTGTAACAATAAGGAAATAGATAAAATCAATTGAGTATTTGTGAATGAAAAAGGACAAGGTAAAAACAACAACCAAACATTGAGCAAAAGCTCTTCATGAATTACAACAAAAATTATGTTCAACTGTTAAAAGAGAAGAAAGGAAAAGAATAACTCACAAAACCATGACATGAAACAATTCGAAAATGCCAAATTCTTATGAAGATGATGATGATAATAAGATTAACCATAAAAAATATACAACCATATTAAGAGAATCACAAATTAGACCTGTGATTACAAGGCCATTCTTTGAATGGAAAGTAAAACAGATAATGAACTTCAACTCTGAATAATTTATAAGTACAAGAAGATTAAATTATAAAGGACGTGATGGTTATGAGTCACAAAGTAAAATCATCAATCCACATTATATGGTATAACCTGAATTTTAGGGCTATTTATATCATGTTTTAACTCGCCAACAACCAAGAATAACAAAGTTAATTTTGCCTTCGTAAAATAAAATTCTATCAGGAACGGAAGTACACATGGAGATGATTGTTGATCTCTAAAACATTAACATAATTGATTATGCAAATTAAAATAAGATAGAAATCCAAGTAACCATTTAATTATGTATAACAAGGCATTTTAAGTTCAGCCCATTGGCAAAGACTGTGCCAAACCCTATGAACAAGTGAATGGCATTTGAATAAGATGAAGAGTAATCAAAGAGTTTCCAAATATTATATAAAAAAAAAGTCTTAAGTTTGTATAATATTTGATTGATTATGGGCATGCTCATAAAAGGTATAAAAGATGAGGCAACTTGATATATGCTATTTGTTGGTGGCATGACTTATATAAGTTAAACTTACTCTAAAGTATGTGAAAAGTTAAATAAATTTGAGAAGATGTAAAGAAATACAAAGTCAATGATAAGGAGCACAAAAGCAGGGTATATGATAATTACACTCTATATGAAATTAATAGATTTATGTAGTTTAGAGCTAAAAAAATGGAGATATAAACTGATAACCACTTTGGGTGTGTTTTAGATAGGAATGCTAAAATAGATTTATGATGAAATTAATAAGTACAATGGGGTCTATTAGTGATGGCATAAGAAAATGTAAAATCTACTAAGGATAACTTGGTGAAAAGTAGAATTACATAGTTTGGGCATATACAATGGAAGATAAAAGACATGCAATATAACTAAACCAACAGGTTAAGTAGTTGTGTAAGAGGCTTTCCATAAGCTAACCTAAACAACGCATGTAGCACTCTACGCGAATGAATGGAGAAATAGGACAATAAAGCCAAACCAGAATAGTTGGGATAAGGCTGTTGATGATAATGATGATAATAATAATAATGAAGATTTATATAAATACCATTCAATTCCTATGTATTTACATATCAAGCACATAAACTTCCGTTTTTATAAATGTACCACCTTACCCATGCAAGAAAAGGTGTATTTCACTTTTAAAAATAGAAATGGTGTTATTTTTGGTGTGATAAGAAATATTTGGGTGTTATAAATGTAAAAAAGTGAATTTCAGCCGTTAGATATGTAAATACATAAGAATTAGGTGGTATTTAAATCCCCCTCATAAAAAATCAGAGCAAGAAACACGATCTGAAACCCCAACTGCCATTCACAATGATTAGTTATTGCCTTTCCTATATCAGAAATCAGAATTGATAAGTCCAAAATAATGTTTCGATGTTTGTCATCCTGCAACCTTAAAAGGTGAAACCAATTTCATCATAAAGAAGGGTTTGATTCAATATATACTGTGGAAAGAAGTACAGAAGTTTAACAATTCCTTGTGAAATTATATTGGATTAATAAATACCATATATTCATATACTAGAACGAATAGCAACATAAATATCATTATGCACTCTTCACACGAAAAGGCCAGTTCAGTATGTTAATCTCACAACCCTGCACGCAGAATCAGAAAGCGCCTTACACGAGATGATAACATTTTCAAGAACTCAATACAAGCAATTAGAAATTATATCTGAACAACGCCAACTAACTTATCAGAAGTAACACAAGGAATTCAGCATAAAGAGGTCACAATTCACCCAAATAACAACTTAACCACTGATACCTTGGCTCCTTCGATCCCAAACTGGAACAATCTGATTCCATTGGACCTCAAGAACTCCCAATTCGCCTCCGGATACGGCTCAGGACACAAGCATCTGAAGCCCCACCAGATGAACAAACAAACAAAACCCAAAACCAGATTAAAACAACAAAATCCAGTAATGCCCGCCCGATCCCGAGAGCAAACGAAGAGTCACTTACAGAACGCTGCGGAGCTTGAGCGTCTGCAGGAAGCTGAAATTGGCCACGTCCGGGAAACCCGAGCGGAAGACGCCGTTGTCAACCATGGCGAAGTTGAGCGGCGGAAGGAAGAGATCCTCGCCGCCTTCCCTCGCCGGTCCGGCGATTTCCGGAGAGGAGTAATAGGGCTTGACGATGACTTCATTGTCGTCATCCTCCTCCTCCTCCTCTATTTCCGGCGACGTCCGCTGTTTTCCGATCTCCAGCTTCATCGGAATATTCCCCGCACCTTGAAGAATCTACTAAAATCTATCGGGTATCAGCTTAAAAGGGCCCGAATCCGAACTTTGTTAGCGGCTGCGGAGCTTGACCAAAGGAATACCGAAAGGTTCAAAGAATATTCTCCCTAATATATATATTATATATATATATATATATATATACAAACAATCATAGTAATTATGAAAGGTTTTGAACTCATAACGTAATCCGTCAATAGCCCAAATTTGACCCGATTGCTCAAATTTGACCCGATTGCTTAGAAATCTAAACTTGACTTAAATTTTAAGTTGATTATAATTATCATTTGACTTAAGAAATGATTTTCATTTTATGTACTTACATGAACCTAAATATGTTAAATGAGTTATTCGAGTCAAATTTAGATTAATTGAAATGATGATGAAATTTGTTCAAGTCAAATTTTCATTCAGTTTATTCGAGCGTGTCAATTAGATTGTTGGGTTGGGTTGGGTTGGGTTGGGTTTGGATTATACATGTTCTAGTGAAGCCAAATTCAAGTAAAATAAGATCATCACCCATTGATCCATATTAACACATTTAATCACAAAAAATCACTTAACATTTTTGTACTCGATAAACAACTCCCAAACAATCTTTGAGATCATTCTCAGAACATTAATAAATAATGAGCAATGATATATGATAAGACTCCAACAAATTTTTGTCATTTGACATAAATTTTGAGGCATTACACAGATCTTGATGTGATTTTTTTAGCAAAAATATTCAAATTTTGATTAGGAGTCATCCGACGTTCTGATTTCAGTGAACTTATAGTTAAATTGACCAGCTAGACGAGACGGACCCAATGGTATACCAACATTGATCCAAGCCGAACCAAATTGAACTCTAATCAAGTCATTAAACTGCTTTTGGAAGCTTTATGGACATATTTAAAATGTCAAACAGATGTTGAATCTGGCGAGTTTATAGTCGAATTGAAAGTCTCGTTGAGTCGAATCTGACGAGCTCAACATCGCTAAAGTCTAACATCATTAAGAAACTCAAATGTCCATCAAATATCATATGATTAAAGAAAGCTCAACGGGCCATTTGATTAAAGTGGTTCACATTTCTGCATTAATTACACCCGGAACTCTATAAATAAAACCGCACCCCTCTCATAAGAGGGGAGAGTCTGAGGCTTCAGGAAGAGAGCTTGAAGCTTTTAAAAGGAGCTGCAGTCAACATCGTTATTGCCACTATCAACCGCTGTCGGTTATCGTTTACCTCCACTTGTTGATCGTCATTGACCAACACCTGTCGATCGCCGTCGACCATCGCCAACGGTCGTTGACCACCACCTACTTGTCGTCATCGATCACCATCGACCATCATTCACCTCTTACAACAAGATCATCCATGAATTGATGTTGTAACTCCAAGAAGTGTTCAACCTTTTCCCGCCTGTGGGACGAGGGTATGTACTTATAATCACTAGTTATTGTGGATTTCTTCAATCGGGTCAGACCCAGTAGTTTTTTCTCTTTTTTAGGTTTTCCACGTAAAAATTTTTGGTGTCTCAATTGGTTGTTATTTTTTATTTGAGTTTGTGTTGAAATCTCGTGTAATGTTAAGACAATAATTTGTTACTCTACCACCATGAATTTTTTATCACGCACCAATATATATATATATATA
>NW_018164801.1:1086464-1099960 GCF_001263595.1 Phalaenopsis equestris
TATATATATATATATGTCAATTAGAAAAGGTAGCTATCATTGTGATATTAAAACAATTAGGATAATGTTGGCTAATAAAATATAATTAGTGGATGGTTTAAAGGAAATATAAGGGGAAAATTGGAGTATAGGGTCAAAATCGATGGGCAAGAGTTTATCCACAAGTTAGGGAGGTTAGTTGGTTTTGCTTTGGTGGGCCAACTTTCGAAGAAAATTTCTAAATAATGTGGTTATTGTTAGGACATCAATATCATAATAATTAATCAAATTAATTGCATTAGCATTTCCTTAAGAAAATTTTAGGTAGGATTATAATTTTTTTCTTTTTAAGTATTTTTTATGAAATATTTTAAGTCGCTCGTTATGACATATTAATTAATCAAAAGAAGTACATATTAGAGTTGTATTTTTCTATTTTTTGTGATTTGCTTAAATAAATATGAAAATTGACTATGAATGATGCACAACTAAAAAAAATAGTCATTGATATGTCCTCCTTCGTTTGATGATTGTGATTTGCACATTTGTTTGAGTATTTTTAAATAATCATATAAATGGGTTTAGTTGGTGGTTATTTGTTGAAAGTAATATATATATATATATATTGATTGGTTAAAAATTAAATAATGAATTTTTTAATTTGTAAACTAAACTATATCCATTTGTTAGAGTGAAATGATAATTGAGATGGACATTTAAGAGATAATTAATAAAAATCATTTGATACAATCTATAAAATATCAGTTTTTAATTTTTTTTTAAACAAAATAAAAAACAAAATTTTTTATTTTAATATATTTTTGGTATATTTTTTATTAATTACTTTTCCAATAGGCGAGCTCATGAGTTAACGAGTTAGGACATGTTTGAGCTTGGCTTTTAACTTATAGAGCTCAGTTCATGAGCCATTTATCAAGTTGAGCCCGAGCCCGGCTTGCTCTAACACCCCTTAAATTATCAGTAAATTTTATGGTGCAGTGTATGTATGTATGTATATATCCATGCATCTCTCTCTCTCTCTCTCTTTCTATATATATATATATATATATATATTATGACGTGCATATGAAATTATTGTACTATATATTTTTGGACTATTTAAAATTCTAGCGGTGATAATTAGAATTAAATTGGTGAACGGGCCTTTTGGGCGGGCCGTAGGTTTCTCCCAATGGATAAAGCCTTAGTGTTTAGGCCCAAATTCATCTAGTTCAGATGGCCAAAAAGAACAGCTTTGAAACATATAACTCCTAAATAAAATCAAAGTTGAATTTTAATACCACGAATTTTTTATTCGAAAATGAGGAAAGGAGGTGAGCAAGCGCTCAATGGAGTTGGGCTTAGCTAATTTTGATTTTAGTTATTTATCTATCTTTTATTATTAACATAATTTTAATTATATACATAATACCTTTTTTTAAGTCACTATATATATATATATATATATATATTCCACCTAAATTATTCGCAACATCTAGAAAGTTACCATTTTAATCCTTAAAATACAATACACATTTTCAAGCATAAATAATATGGTATGCGTGCAAAAATTAAAGTTCAATTATTATACATCTACTATCTAAATACATAGGAATTGAGGTGTGTGAATGTAAATCTTCCTTTTCTTCTTTGGTGACTTAGAGTCCAATTAATGGAAACAAGGAGTTTCTAATTCTACTAATTATTATAATAAGACGATAAATAAAAAAAAATCAGAGGAAAAAATAATAAGAAACTGATTGAGATTGAAATTTTTCCTCAATTGTACTCATAAATGATTCAATAAAAGTATTTCCTACATAAAAGTATAAATATCATTTTCTCAATTAACTTTATCTTAATAACATTCTTTAATGATTTTTATGTAAATTTATTAGGGAGTGATAAAACTCTTTTCTAAAGGGAAGGAGTGTCTAAAAAATTTGTTGTTCGCGAATAGTTTGTGTTCGGTTCGTCAAGTAACACGTGTTTAAATAGTTGGTTAAGTAAGTGAGTCGAAAAAAAACAAATTTTATAAGCTAAAATTATAAACAATTCTTTGTTCGTTCGTGCTTATCTCTTTTTAGTTCGAAATAAGAAGATTATACATTCTAGCTCATGTAGGCAAGTGATTCAGTGATTTTTATTGCATAAGAGTGATGCAAATTCGAATCCAACATTTTATATTTATTTTTCTAATTAATTTGAACAAGTTAATTTCAAGTTGAATCCATGTCGAACATGAAAAAGAATATGTAAATCAAGTCGAATACAAACATACTGTTTACTAACAATTTCTAACACGAGCCCATTTGATATGAGTCAAATATAAGGCAAGTCTGAGCTCATTCAAGCTCAACTCATTTACACCCTCTACTGATTGGGCCATCTTCTAGAAGCAAGATAAAAAGAACAAAGAAAAAATAAGTTTAATAAAATTCTCCACTTTTTTAATTTTGAATTTAATTATCTAATTTTCAAATATTTCCACATGATTAACGGCATTAAAGAAGAGGCGACAGCCTACATGTTGCGCATGCAGCATTTGGAGGCATCAGGACAAATATATAATTACAATAAAAAAATAATAGAAATATCTAATAATTTAATTATACTGTTTTAAAATTGTATAATATAGTACATTATTTTAATTATAATTAAAGATAATACATAAAGCATGATTTTAACAATTAAGCTATTTTACAAGTCGATTTTTTTATTTAAAATCGATTTTCAAGAAAATTATTCTGATTTTTAAATAAAAAAAATTGAATCATTCAAATTTAATAAATGTATTTTGAATAACTAACATATAAATAACCGGAATTAAAATATATTAAATGGCAATATGTTTGAGAAAAAGAGTTGATATTTATAAATAAGAAGATTTACATAAATGCCACTCAATTTCTGCATATTTATATTTATAACATTTAAACTTTAATTATTTTTTACATATATTTTACATATCTAAAGATTTTTTTTATTTATAAAAAAAAGAGATTTAATTTTAATATAAATTGGGAAGAGATATTTAGCCCCTTAAATAATAGTAAAAAATATTAAATAATATTAAACGCCTAATTAAATTGTGTTTTTTTTTTATTTTGAGCCCAGAGAAAAAAAATAATTTTTTTCCTACTTCTGAATATTTATCAACTCATTAACCATAATAATATATATTTGGATCTTAGCCACATTTATATCAATAAATATAATATTTTTTTTTCCAAATTTCTATGAAAAGAGATATTTTCTTAAAATTATATAGTAGACAAGAGATGAAGATAATTGGTTCATTTTACCCATTTAAGAGTAGGGGCATTTACACACATACCACCAAATTCTTATGTAATTACATATAGGGCACATAAATTATGCTTTTTATATTTATACCACTAAAATATTTCATACGCATAAAAATATCAGTCATTTTAACTGTTAAAAGGTGAAAATACATCTTTTCATGCATGGATAACGTGGCATGTATGCGAACATGAAAGTTTTGGTGATAGATCTATAAATACATAGAAATTTAATGACATTTATGTAAAATATTTGAAATATTAATGTAAATATATAGCTGAAATCACGTGGAAACATACATTGCATGATAATTGTGAGAAGATCATGCACTGTCTTGCCCGAAGTTGCGTAGCATGTTGGGAAGGAATAATTTAGATATAATAGCCAACTTGGCAAATCTTGATGGAATGGGACTCTTTTGAACTAAAGTTATGTGGGCTTCAAGCTATAAATAAATAAATAATTAATTAAAATTATTTTTTTATTATAAGAAAGACATTGAGTGAAATTATTGCTCTCCTCCCCCTTAAACTTCACATTGGAGCAATTTTTTTAAATAAAATTTTGAGTTTTTAAATATAAATTAAAATTGGAAATGCAAAGCTAAATTAAAGAGAGAGATGATGGTGATTAGTTTTTTTATTTTAGCTTTATAAAAATAATAGACTAAGAATGCTATGTGCTATGTGCACTTGGATGTTTTAATTAATATGTTCATTTTAAAGGTGTTTTGTGCTTATGTTATTATGTGTTTAGTGCTTGGTGTATATTAATTATTTATTGTGTAAATATAATCATGTAGGTGCTTGATGTAAATATCATCGTTTTGAACCCTCTATATGTAATTATCTTAATATTTAATTAGCTCATGATGATAAAGTTAAACAAAATTTTGACATGAAGATTTCAAAAAACCAAGTCTCAATAATGTTAATTTTAAATAATATAAGTAAAAGATAAATATTATCAACTTGAAAATAAAAATATTTTAACAATTAAAAAAAAATTAATAAATATATGTTTAAATTTCAGCAAATATTAAATTCAAAATGAAAGGATATAAAATGTTAAAGCAAATTTCAATTTTTTAAAAATAATTTCAGCAATGAAAATTTATTTTATCTATCTAAGAATATAATTTCAGCAAAAAACATATTTTAATTTTAGCACTAGAAAATATTTTTTATCACAATAAAACTTTCAGAAAATTTATTTTATCTATCTAAGAATATAATTTCAACCTATTTTAATTTTAGCACTAGAAAATAATTTTTATCACAATAAAACTTTCATAAATGTATGTTAATCTTTCGTGTGTGTGTGTATATATATATATATATGAAATTTATATAATTCATCCAATCATTATCTCATTCATGTATAAGCTTTAAACCATCATCACAAAGTTGTTTCCTTTTAAAGTACAGATTCTCTTAAGTCCTATAACTTTAACACACATGAGTTTTGTTGATTTAAGTAATGTGGTGGCAAACGAATCTTAGCTTAATAGTTAAAATATGCAATTAGGCCCCCCCAAACACAAGGTTTAATCATTAACATTCATGCAAATCCAGTTAAAAAAGCTAAACACAAGCCAATTTTATATTTTGATTGGGTTTGATTGCAAAAACTTTGTGGAATGGAGTTGAGCCAATCCTTTTTAATGATGAGGTTAGTGGGATTTAGCATAGAAAGTGTCTTTTGAAGGAAGATGATTCACTAATAATGATTATTTATTTTAATATATCAATAATATTTGTATTATTTTATTGCTTAGATGATATACTTGGGCACTGATGGTGATGAGTGAGTCATCTCCTAGTTTTATTTAATTAATGTGTTAATTAAGATTTGAGATGGCAAATATTCTTCATGATTATCTTTGGATGAAGAAGTAATTAAAATATAATTAGTTTTAAGGTAGATTAATTAAAATAGAATAAATAATGCATGGATGATATATTTTAACATATTTTATGGCTCATTTTATTACCATAAACTCATTAGTTTAATTCCACATTAAAGTTGAAGAAAAAAAACTATTTAAAATTGAAGTTTGATTAGATTAACATATCTCACATTTAATGTCCAAACTACCCCCTAATGATTGGCCCATAAGTTCCAATCTTAATTAATTATGGCCTTTGATGAATCCACCTAATTTTAAGCGTGCATCCATAATGGAATAGCTATTTATAATAAATTATCTTTAAATTCTGTTAACTCATTTAAAATTTTTCGGTGATACGAGTGACGTAAAATTAACTGGCCTTATGAGCTTTGAAAACCTATATCTGCAAATCAGGTCTTTCTAAAGTTGAGTCCACCAGTTGAAACAGTCGAATCACCAGCCGAAACAGTCGAATTGAGTCCACCATCTGAAGTGGTTGAACTGAGTCCACCAATCGAAGTGTCAAATTAAGTCCACCTGCCAAAGAGATCGAATTGTTTTTATTATTGTCATGTATTAAAATTGATCTTCTCTTATCATTGTTAATGTCTTTTCATTAACTCAGACCATTTTCAAAAGAGATCGAATTGTTTTTATTATTGTCATGTATTTAAATTGATCTTCTCTTATCATTGTTAACGTCTTTTCATTAACTCAGACCATTTTCATGTATTTTCACTTATTATTTTATTATTATTATTATTATTATTATTATAATTTTTATTAAGTATTGCAAATGTTAATATTGCAAAATATATGATAGATAATATAAAATTTTCATAGTTTGAGGTCTTATTTGTTTGAGCACGCATGAGTTATGATAAAATACTCTCAAAACCTAATAATAAAATAGCTTTTATTTAGTTGATGGTAACTATTTAAGTTCTTATCTTACAAAATGAAAGAGTTATTTGCAATTCAGTAAAAATTATTTCACTTGTTTAATGGCCTATGACTCAACTATCTTAATTTATTATGGCTCATTATGTTTTTAGTAAAATTATCTTCAAATTCTATACATTTATTAGCTTTAAATTATTTAGGAATATTCCCTTAACTTTATTTTTTTTTTGCCATGATAAGACAATAATGCAAAGTTAAATTAGGGGCATTTGCATAACTAAATTTGATATTTACATGCATACCAAATTCCTTAACATCACATTAAAAACCACTATTACTAACTTTTTAAAAAGGAAATGCATCTTTTAATGCATATATTTTTAACACCAATGTATGCTACAATTGTAAATATTAAACTTTTGATGTTAGATGTATAATTACATAAGAATCATGCGGTATGTATGCAAATTTTCCCTATAAATTCTTACTATAAGTTTGAGCAATTATTTGTGTTATCATAATGCAACTTTTGATAGGGACAATCCATGATCTTGGAGAATAGAGATATGAACTTTCTTTATTTTTCTGAAGTTAAGCTTTGGATGATGTAACTCTCCTCTTAAGTATCTTTCTAGTGCACGTAAGTTAATGTCTTTTGGTACTTTGAAGCCTCATCCTCTATGATATGACCTATCATTATAAATATTCTTTTGTTGAGTGTTAGAATAATGTTTAATAGTGATACTTATTTATGAGAGTACATAGTAGAGTTCTATGTAATCTTAGATTTTAGCTCATATATAATAATATGATGAACTGACTCTTTTGTATCGGATTGTCGTCATGTTAGCGTCGGATTTTGGCCGATGCTAATTTGCATAAGTATGTCAATGGATTTTATTAATGTTGATACTCTAAAATTTATGATTAGATATGAAAATTTTCTATTTATAGAAAGAGTACAGGACTAATACATCTCCACATAAGTAATACAAAATTATTTTGATAACTACTATTAAAAAGATGAACCCGATGTTATTGTTATGGGCCCCAATAATAGAGTTTAGATTTTTATTTCCTGGGGAAGTAAAGGAGAGCATCATAATGTGTGATGTGTGCATTAACTAATAATTCTAACTCAAATATTGTTATTAATATCATCCAAGTTCAATAATGTATCATCTAATAATTCTAACTCAAATATTGTTATTAATATCACCCATAAATATCATCCAAGTTCAATAATGTATCATTGTCAATGAGTGGGAATATACAATTATCATTAGCAAGTAGCATCACCTCATAGTGTGTCGTGTTATCTATGTTTCTTATGAGTTGTAAGAATTATTTTGAAATGCCTAAATAACTATAAGTTTCATTTATATGAGTATAAATATATATATTTTTTTTTAGCACATATCGTTCCTAATTTCATTTTTGTACATAATGGATGAAGGAAATTAATGCCATCCTTGAGATAAGTTGGACCTAGGGCAGCCCTTCAAGCTCCCGAACCCAACACTTTATGATGCTTCATTTTGCTTCAACTAGGGGTGTAAGTGAATCAAGTTGACTCGTTAGACGGCTCGAGGTCAGCCTGATAAGTTGCACTTGAACTGAGGTTGATGAGCCTACAAGTAGCCTGTGAATTGAGAGCTAGCCCCGACTCGACTTGTTAGCTCGTGAGCCGGCTCGTTTAAGAAAATAATAATATAAAATATACTCAAAATATGTGCAAGCTAGAGGAAGGAAGGAAAATGGAGAAGCGGAGGAAGAAGACGAATGGAAAAGCTAACTCTCCGAAACTCTCCAAGCACTCATGTGATCGCTCTTCAAGTTCTCTGTCCCTCCCCTCAGTTTCTCGGACCAGGATGGTGACCAAGAAAGAAAATGGGAGAGGAAGGGAAAAAAAAAAGGAGAAGAGGAAGGAGAAAAACCGTGAAGAAGCTCTCCATGAACTCTCCAAAACTCTCCCCCAGCTCACTGTGATCACTCTTGGCTCTCCCAAAGGGAAAATGAGCACGATCTCCCTAGATCTCCCACACATGAAGAATATTTTCATCTTACAGGTGCAGTGATTCAAATGACCAGTTGCCTCTTTTGGCAAGCGCTAAAGTTAGCTCAGAGGCCATTTTTGGTTTAGGACCGGTCCAACGGCTTATGGCGACATTCGAGCGACATCCACACAAAAAAAAAACATGGACAAGCAATGAAAACAACCAAAACATAATGAATGCGTAGCAGATCACGCCCCATATGGCATGGTCATCTTAACCAGTTTGAAGAGATTTCCAAGTTATGGTGATTTAGGTCGTGGCAAAACGCGGAAAGCCATCCCCAAGTGAAAACAACGTTCCGAACGCATCTGCATTGTCTGCTCCAATATTCTGAGTCATCTAAAGGATAATTCCCCGCGTGTTAGCCAATTTAGGCTAGTCATCTAAAGGATAATTCCCCGCGTGTTAGCCAAGTGAAAACAACGTCTCTGATTTGTTCACACTGTGTGAAACAAAACTCGTCTGTTCGGGGCCATCTCATCCATGTAATATCGGCCGACCCTTACCTCATTGATAGCCAAAGCCTAGCAAAATAATCTTGGTCACACGTCAGAAGATTGAATACATATATCTTGAGCTTTGGGGAGTGTTATGTGCGTGAAACATACCCTAAGGTCGTTCGAGCGGACATCCTACACTCGTGACATAAAAAAATGATGCCAACATAATCAAACTCAAACTCAAGCAGAGGGTGTCTCGAGCTCGACCCTACTCATTGACACCCCTACTTCCAACCAATGTACTACACGTTTGAGTATTTGTCATATAACTCAATTAAAAGCTTCTAGTAAAGCTTAAGTATTCGAAAAGACATCTTCGTGATTTATGTTATATTTACATGCCCATTACTGGTGGAGTGAAATGCCAAAAAAAAAAAAAAAAAAGAAAAAAAAAAAGAGATAATCAAGAAAAGATTGTCTCTAAATCTTATCCAAGAAAATGGAATAAAGCTAAGAAAATATGGTGAATGGTGAAGTTGCTTAGCTTGCACGTGATTATAATTAGCAATAACAGAAGAAGAACAAGAACATTAGAAAGCTAGAATATGACATTGGAATCAAAGGCTGTAGAAACAAAGTGCAAGTTTTCTTCGCCTTGTCAAACACTTTTTTAGCAATCTTTTTTTTATTTGCATGCAAGGAAATGGATAAATAATATAATTTCATGAAACAAATTGAAGAGGAGAATTTCAAGTTGAATAACTTAAAAGAGGATAGAGATTGTCATTTCTGCAAAATTCACATTAAATTAGATGAGAACATGAGTAACGTTTTAGACATCTAAACATATAATACATCAAGTAAATATATAATGCTTTGGAATATGTTTATTTATTTCTACGAGGCCAATGCATTATTCTAAAGTTATGTTGGCATCAGTTTTTGATGTCACGGGTGTAGGATGCTCGCTCGAACGACTTTAAGGTATGCTTCACGCACATAAGACGCCCAAAGGCTCAAGATATTTGTATTCGATTCTCTGGCACAAGGCCAAGATTATTTTGCTAGGTTTGGCTGTCGTAAAATAATACGAGACTAATGTATTATAAATAAAAATTATCTAAAGCTATTTTCATAATTCTAAGAACAATTCATGTTTACTTAGAGTTCTCTTTGGTCAAGAGTTGACTAGGTACAATAACGCATGTGAGTTTTACCCGATTTTAGGAAAATAACTAAATAAAGGTATGTATGCATGGATATGAATGGGACAACAGGGCTTTTTGGTCCCATTCAACAAGTTGAATTTTTTTTCCATTCAATGGAACTTAGAGGGAAGCTTCCAAAGATTGTATCAGATATAGTAGAATCAATACAAGGATACTAAGATTTGAAATGCTTTATTCTAAATTTATGAGGACTTAAAAACTTTATAGTATGTATATTTATAGGACACTTTAATAGTATATATAATTACATGGAAATTTTCTCAAATCTTAAGAGTATTCTTAACCCTTTGTTGATTTTACTCTTAGTTTTACTTACTACAAAACCTTAGATAAGGATTAGTGAAGAGTACTCTTAAGAATACTCTTAAGATTTGAAAATATTATTAGACAATATTTTTAAGAATATCAACTTCAATTTCTATAAAGATTAGATAGATTGACCGCACTAAGCTTAATATAATGTTCAAAAAAATAGCTATTTTAAATAATAATAATAAGTACAATATGACCAGCTCGATGATTATCCCCATAAAAATTTCTTGACATTTAAATTAGGAACTAAACTTGAAAGTGGATAAGTGGAAAGTAGGAGCCTGTTTCATTCCTTTTGAATTTTATGTATAAACATTTATATGAAATATTTTTTTATGATTTAGCGAAGAGCATGATAGATACATAAGAAATCACATTTTATATGCATGAACGAAAATTTGCCTAATGATTTTCTTATAATTGATGAAAGGGTGGAGAACCAAGCAATATTGCTTTTAACATTCTTGTTGGACTATTATGCTCCTAGCAATGGTGGGATTAATGAAATCCTCCTAAGAAATGAACATGGCAATCTTCTTAGGATTGAAGATTAAGTGGATTTGTAGTGAACACATAGTGAGCGCATTACTTTTATTTAACAGATTTATGTAAAATTTAAAAGGACTTGAGATATGTTTAAGTACAGACCAACTTTAAACCAAACTTAAGCTATTAGTAGATTGGGTTGTCACAGAGTGATTGAACCTCACAACCCTTTTTGTTTATGTTTGGTTGCTTCCATTGGAGGTATAACATAATAGAGAGAACAATTGATCTCTGAAAATCATCATTGATCATTGTAATCCCTTTCTATGTATTTCTTAATATACTTTCCCATTTTTCTCGAAGTAAATTTAGCCCAAATTCTCTCTCTCCTCCATCACATTCCTTCTCCCCATACTTCAAAGCAACTTTGCTTATTTCCAAGTGCATGTGTTGGGATGGATGGAGCTATGAAGATGAAGATTACAATACCTCTTCTACTTAATAGTTTGTGTTCAAGTTAATGCATAGAGCCACATTAATGCATGAAATTAATCACTTAAAGATAACGTTCAACTTGTGACAAATATACTACTATTTTACATTAATAAAAAAAAAAAACACTTAAAGATAACGTTCAACTTGTGACAAATATACTTCTATTTTACATTAAAAAAAAAAACTTTATTCTATTGATGAAACCTAATTATAATAAAACATTAAATTAGAGTCTTAATTTCCTTAATTAAAACATTTAAATGCATGCTTTATCCACACATTTATTTAATTAATAACATGTTTTCGTGGATTCAATCTTAGTGTCCAAAGAAAAACAGCTTTAAATTTCCGAACCAACAACATGACATTTGTTTAGTTGTACCATAATTATTTAATATAAAAAGATAACATTCCTCGTGGCTTTTAGCATGACTTGTGTGACTTTGATTTGACACGTCTCTGGGAAATTTACAAACATACCACTAAATTCTTATGCATTTATACATTTAACCCAGTTTGGTATGTACGGTTAAGATATATTCGTGTCACAAACTTATTCATACAAAAACGTGTATTTCATTTTTTATAAAAACAGTGATGCTAATGATTTGAGTGGTTATGTATGTAAATATGAATGATAAATACGTAAATACATAAACTTTGTGTGGCTCGTATGTAAATGCCTGTAAAACTTGATATAAATATTAATAAATTAATTAAAGTAATTATAAATTTCATTCTTAAAGATTTAAATTAGAATAAATAATCAAAATACAAATTAGAATTTTTTTGCTTTATAGTTTTACCCACGTGGCGATATATATCTTTATTTGTAAAAAAAAATGTGATTAATTGATGTTCCTTAAGTCAATGAAGAAAATTTGGTCTTATCCATTTCTTTATGAAAAAGTATTGACCAAGATATATATATATATAAACTCAAAATCTTAACAAGTTCGTTAGAGCTCACCTTAAACTGATACATTGAACAAGCTCGAGTTTGGGTTTGATAAGGCTCGATTCATCAACTATTGAGTTAAGTCAACTAATCCGTTTTCTTTTCCTATCATTGTATTGTGGATATTAACACTTGCAAATCTCACAAACAAAATCAAACACCATTGGTCACGTCGATGCCTTCTCTGGCAAGCTTTCGTCCAATGAGCTCCCATTATGATTTTCTCGTTGTGTGCTAGACCTGTTGATGCTGACCTTCCGTCGTGACTACATCTTTTTTTTAACTTAAAATACTCTAAAATTTTAATTTGAGAAAAACTAATATGCATCATCTAAAAAAATATGATTAAATAAGCAAATGCTAACACGAACTATATAATTAGCTAGCTACAACAAGGAAAGCCAACCTATATTGAAAAGGACACTCATAAAAAATAAAAAAATAAAAGCTAATAATAATGCCACATTGTCTTCTAAGTCATGAGTCACAACCTCGTCGTCAAATTTCTCTACCAAATCTAATGTCAATAAAGTTTGGTTGAACAATTAAAGAAAGAATACGTTTAGGACTAATTTGTTTCGTAACTTTTCTTTCAATACAGCTGTAATTATACATATATATATATGTATATATATATATATATATATACTCATCCTTCTTAAAAGAATAGTCTAACATACCTATATGATGATGAATAAATTTTTCGCTTATCAAATCGAGCCCATTTGTTGATCTGATTATACTCATCCTTCTGAAAAGAATAGCCTAGCATATCTATATGATGATGAATATTAAGGAAGTCATTATGCCAAAAAAAAATAATATTTGTCAATTCCTTATTAAAAATGTCGCCTGACACTTGGGACTCGATCGTTTCACTCAATTCTAGGGACGAGCATCTTACAAGCAACACCTGACACCCACATTGTGATCCTTTTATCAAGACATCAAGACACCAAAGACATACATCGTACAATACAAGATATATTGCGTTGATTATTTATTACTTTTCTAGCTTATGTATAAAAAGAGAAGGAAAAGAATGAAAGGGGGCGTTTCGGATAGCTTCCTGACTATTTCTCTCCTTTTGAATTTTGTAACCCAGGAATTTCTGAGGATTTGCACTCCTCTAGCTTACCGAATATAAGAATTTAATATAATCCTATGGTTCCCTCTCAATAATATCATCCATCCTGCCCTCATTTTTATTTTAATTATACAAGGTTTGTCACAGGGTTGCATGTAGGGCTGTCAATTTAACTCGTTGTTCGTGAACAGCTCGTGTTCGGTTCGTTAAGCAGTTTGTGTTCGGCTCGTTAGGCAACGAGCCAAACACGAACAAATTTTTAAGCTCGAAATGTAAAAGAGCCGAACACGAACAACGGTTTGTTCGCTCGTGTTCGGCTCGAAATGGCTCGAAAAAAAATTATATAACTTTTT